>NC_034413.1:37919454-38002511 GCF_002078875.1 Numida meleagris | reverse complement strand
AGAAGAGAAAGCCAGGGAGGGGGGAAAGGAGGAGGAAAGGAAGGAGGGAAGGAAGAAAGGTAGGAAGGAAGGAAGGAAGGAAGGAAGGAAGGAAGGAAGGAAGGAAGGGAGGGAGGGAGGGAGGGAGGGAGGGAAGGGTACTACAGAGGTATAATCTTCAGCTGAAAGAGGTTAGGTTTGCAATTACTGGGCTAATATGGAATTTGTAAACAGGAATAACTTCCAGACAGGTCAACAAAGAATGTATGTGAACAAATAAAAATTGCTGCTTGTACTATATGTGTATTACTTATAACATCATTGACTGGCCAACCGGTAATTAAACCTTACTAAGTATTTTGATTGTTTTAACTTTGGTGCTGTACACAAGAAATCCCCTGCTGCTTTATCACAGAATCAAGACTAATCAGTAACAGAACAACAACAACAACAAAACAAGAAAGAAGAAAAGCTGCTCCAACTAAAAGAAAGACATTTCCTATACAAAACTCCAAAGCTAAACGTCTGCAGTCCAATTGCTGTAGCTCAGTATGTCAGCTGCATTAGTAAAAGCCTGATGGTTCAGAAATCTGCTCCTGTAGCATTCACCCTATTTACCAACATTGCCTGGTCATGCGAGATGTTAGGGGAAGTGAAGTCCCTTCCAAATACAAAATCCCACTATTTATCTACTGCCTTACCAGAGCCTTCCTAGCCGAATACATGAAGAACACTGTACGTGCCATGACAGTATACACACCAGAAACAGCTGAAACTGCAGCTCGAGTACTGAAGAGGTTTGGATGCTGAGAAGAGCTGGAGACTGCACAGCCACAGCCATTGTTTTTCCCCACCTCTAACCAACCCCATAAGCAAGACCTAGAGGGTGACCCTCAAAAGGCAAAAGCACCTGCAATTAAGTTTAATCATCAGATATACACATTTGAATGTCACAATCAGAAACAGATATGGCAGGACAATAAATCCTGCTGGCTAAAGGCTCTGCTCCAGGAGGTGCATCTCTGCACGGCGACTGCTGCACGCCTCACTCCACACAGCTGCTAAAAATCCAGCCACAAGGGCTTCAGCAACATCTGGCTGGAAGCATAGCCACTGCTTCTCAGGTCAGGGATGTGACATCACAGGCCTTGGAATTGCTGGCCCAAGGATTAAAAATGAAAATAATTACAGCATTCTACACCAACAAACCATTTTACAGGGGCAGTGGCAGAGCACAGAACCACTTTGGGCAGCAAACACTGGATAGCAGCTGGTCTGTCTCACTTGCTTTCTGCTTCCTCCATGCTCAGCAGCTGCCAAGGAACACTGCTTCCTTAACCTGTTGTCAACAAAAGACACTTTTCGTACACAGGAAGAAAAACCCACTGCTCCTGGAATGGGCTGTTTCTTCCTTACAGCACCCAGACCATCTCAAGTGGAAGCAGCACTACTCCTCCCAGGCCACTTGGCACAAGGCTGGGTGCCTGAGCTGTGACCATGCTGCGATGGAGCAGAACCGAGCCCAGTGCTTCAGGCTGCGGGACTGAAATCACATACAGAGCGAAACTGAGGAGGGAAGTGCGATGTACACTGCAGAAGTATACATACCTACAGTGTCTGTGGAAACACTGCATCCCAGGAAGTATACAACGCATAAAAATCTGTAAACCAACAGGTATCAGGAGGTATGCTTCAATGTCAGCAAGACAAAGGGTCACAGCATACAGATACATAAAGTACCAGAGTAAAGAACCAGAAATCCTACATAACTATTTATGAGTGTACGTCAGCCTGGATGGACTGGAAAAAGACAACACAAATTTAGAAACCTAATTCAGACGGCAGAACACGAAGTCTCAACAGCGCTCTGAAGTGGGGAAATATTTTTCCCTCCCAAAAGAATTCAGCACTGATAACTGTAATTCACCATCAAAGTAAGCAAACAAAAGTAGGAATGTCACAGACCTAACATTTTCAACTAACTTTTCAACATGTTTTCTTCACCTTGTACCCAGGTAGTATAGCAGCATCACACCTTACAAGATCTGCTTGTCCTGCAAAGGCTAAATGAAGTATCAGTCCGCTTTCCTACTGCTTACAAAGCTTGCAGTACAATATCTAAGCAGACCCAGTACCTCGATTTTCTGTGCTCAGCTCTGGTGAGGCTGCACCTTGAGTACTGTCTTCAGTGTTGGGTCCCTCACTAGAAGAAAGACATCAAGGCCCTGGAGCATGTCCAGAGAAGGGCGACGAAGCTGTGAGAGGTCTGGAGAACAAGTCTTATGGGGAGTGGCTGAGGGAGCTGGGGTGGTTCAGTCTGGAGAAGAGGAGGCTCAGTAGAGATCTTATCGCTCTCTGCAACTGCCTGAAAGGAGGCTGTGGTGAGGTGGGGGTCAGCCTCTGCTCCCATGTAACAGCAACAGGACAAGAGGTGATGGCTTCAAGTTGTGCCAGGGGAGGTTCAGGTTGCATATTAGGAAAAACTTCTCAGAAAGAGCAGTGAGGCACTGGCACAGGTACCCAGGGAGGTGGTGGAGTCACCATCCAGGGAGGTGTTCAAGAAATGTGCAGATCTGGCACATGGTTCAGTGAGCACAGTGGTGACGGGTTGATGGTTAGATTAGATGATCTTTGTGGTCTTTTCCAACCTTAAGGATTCTATTATTCTATGAAACTATGGGATAGCAGGCTTCACACTGACTGTGAGGCTGGCTAGTTTCTCATCTTCTGTTTCTAACCGCACTAAAGTATTTATAACACAAATTTACTATGGAGAAGAAGCTACCATATCCCTTGCTGGGACAAAATCAGCTCTGTTCATGGTGCTCTGGCTGCTCCAATCTGGATTTCTGTTAACTGCAGGAAGATATACCTCAAGTTCTCAACAAAAGCCATTTGGAACAGCTTGTTGTCAACACTGTCTTCTATGCATAGACAACCGTAGCTTGACTTCTTGCATAGATTAAAGCTTCTGAGGACCATTAGGTCTGTCAAATCAGGCTCAGCACCTCAATTAGGGTCACTGCTCTGTGGTCTGATTCCAAACTGGCTCTGCACCAATGCGCTTCTTTCCTCTACCTTGACGAAAGCTCTCTGATCTCGGCAAGTACACAGAAGAAGGGCTGTGTGCCTGGAGCACTGCCTCCACCAGCCAGCATGGAGCAGACCACCACCGAGGTGCTCACCTCAGGAGTCACTGCCTCCTTTCGGAAGGCTGAAGCTTTATAAAACACGAACATCTTCTTACAGTGCATACATTGCTTTACCTGAGATGGAATATAAGGCTTTTCTGCCTAATATTCTCATAAGTAAGCTAGAGAAACACAGTCTTGGGAATATCTGGAGGTGGGTGAAAGGTGGATGGTACCAGTGGTGTCAGGACAAAACGGTGAGAGAGTGATGTTTGGAGTCTGCCCGATTCCCTGTGATTTCAGCCTAAGAGATAGACAAGAATGCATGCTTATATGTTTTCAAACATCAAGCTGTGAGGGACTTCAAGTAGATCGGGGAATAAAATCAGAATTTGAATACTCCTAACAAATTGAAAAAATGGGCAAAAAAGAATAAAACTTATGGGACAAGTGCCAGAGACTGCTGAGACAGAAATAATCCACTGTACGAATACTGAGTGAGAAAAGTGGGCAGAAGGAAGTTCTTCAAAAAAAGGAATGGCAAACGCCAGGCTGCAGTGCAGAGAGGCACAGGGCCTGTGGTGTTCTGAGACAATCGTTCTGTGCTGCTCGGCCCCAGCAAGGCTGCAGCTCAAAGGTTGAGTCTGCACTTCAGAACAAAGTGGGCTCATCAAGAGAACACAGAAATAAATGAATGGAGCCCCACAAGGGTAGGTAGGAAGCAAGGGGCTTGTTTAGTCTAATAAAAAGGCGACTGAAGACGATGATAAAAAAATCTATGAAGCCTGCACAGAGGGAGAGAATAATCTCCTCTCTTGATGATCAGACATGGAGCAATAGGCTACAGCAGAAGGAAGAAGGGTTCAGGGGAAGCAAAGCACAGGGGCAATCTTCAGATTGTCTAGGGGAATTACTGGGGATCTACGAGCTATGTCTGTACCACTGACATGGCTATTTCCACCATGCAGCGTCTGCTGAACCACTTGACTGCCTGGCGTTAGGTGTTCTGCAGCCCACCAGCCACCTCCACTACCCAAAACTCCCAAGCGAGGAGATGCGTGCCTGGCTAAGTGCACTCTGGAGAAACACAGAGAAACATGCATGGAACTTCACCCTTCAAGACACTGATCTTGAAGGGAGACGACATTGAATCATGTCGTCTGTAAATAAAAAAGAGTACAAAGTTGATTGGGAAAGGCAGATGTCCCATCTTGAGTCTTCAATATTTGCAAATAACAAAATAAAACACCAAAGAAAGGCAATACATGTATAGCTAAAGCAGATTTTTATAGGTGCTTTGTCAGAGACTTCAAACAAGTCACTGAACAAAAGGGGGACTGTTCTGAGCGCTTGATGTAAAAGTACTTTTTAAAACCACATGTAGTAATGTTTTTTTTTCCTTCCCCAAACTTTATTCAAATTTAAATTAGTTATTATTTGCCTGGTTAATTTGTTTCCCTGAAATCCTTTTGAAATTAGAATCACTTAAGGCAAAATTTTCTGTATTGCTTAGTGCCCCTAATAAAAGCCAAGGTTTCACAAGGATTCTTGTTTGTGCCCCTGGGCCAAGATTCAGAAGTGCTAGATGGCAAGGGAAGGGGGCAAGCTGATGTACCGAGGGGGGATCAGTTTTGGCAGGGAATGTCACCAGTGCTCATGGAACAACAGGTTACTTGCAGGAGTGTCAGCTCACACCTCCAAACCCAGAAGGACCTATGGAAACAGGAGCCCAAAACAGGTCAGTGTGCGAAGCTATTTGAAAAGACCTGTTTTCTTTTTCATAGCAGGAGATGTTTGCTGAATGTTTCTGAAAAGAATACTGTTTTTTGTACGCCTAAACAAGATAGGAAATCTTCTAAAACCTTGCTTCAATTCTGAATGATGAACAACCGATACTCCGAGTGCAACAATTTCAAAAATCACACTTCTGCAACCACTCCTTTAAATAAGCATGCCCGAGGTAAGCAGGGACAAAGCACAGCAGTATCACAACACCATTCGGGCATAGTAATTGACATAAATCATACGGAACTGGTAAAAAATCATTTTAGTTTTCTTCTGCTGTCAAATGCTTATAACCAAACCCATTATCAACAGCTGCAAGAAGTATTCACACGAAGCATTAAATTCACAGCTATTGGAATGATTTGGAAAGCCGAGGCCCAGGCAAGTGAACCCACCATAAAGCCCACCCCCCAGCACATTTCCTTAACCCAGAAATACTGCCCATTCTCCTCCTGACCACTCTCTGTCTGAAAGGATTGCTGTACTTCTGCACGGTGTGATTCTCTTTCAACAGCAGGGGTAAACAAACGACTCACATTCTTCTCTTCCCACATGTAATGGCATTTCAGTGGTTTGCAATGAACCCTTTTAGGGGATCAAGGCTGGCCCCTCAGCAACATGGGCTCAGCACCAACACCTCCTCTCCCAGCAGCAAGTTTTTATCCTTCTGCAAACCAAAGTGCATTTAGAACTGAAATATGCTAATTGTGGAGCTGTTATATTTTTTTACTGAAGCAAATTGTAGAAGCAAAAGGAACCTGCACATAAGTAAGGTGTCTGATTAATCAGATCTACTGCACCGACAAAAGCTTTCAAAGAGAAACTGGCTTCCTGTAAAACAGTCTCCAGAACTCTGAAAACATTCTGATTCCTGAAAATTCATTATTTCCCAGTAATTAAATGTTCTTGCTCCTTTTCACCTTAATTGTATTATAAATTGTGGAATAAAACGTCATAAAAGGGACAAATGCCACATCACCTGTCAGAGCTGAGGAGAAGGCAAGTTGGAGAAAGGCTGTTTTGCCAAGCTGATGTTTTGAAGATTTCAGAGTAAATTTGAGGCTAGGCATGGGATCTGCCGAGAACTGATAGGCACCACTACCTCCTCCCTTCCCAGTGAGACCGCAGCTCCCTTCGCTTCTCCTTGGAGAGAGCTATTCTCCCTTGGCCCGCTTCATTTCCTCCATTCCTGCTAAACGAGATAAGCCCAGCGAGCAACAATATCCATTAGCAAGGTTATCAAGGCCAAGCTTGACTCTTCAGTGGAAAAAGGCCCCCAAGCTCCCAGAAATGGTTCAAAATTTAGGAGGGTTTTGCTTTGTTCTCTTTTGTCTTCCCATATCCCCCCCACTTCAAATTTCCCTATAAAATTAATAAAATGCATTCACTGACTTCAACAATCTGCAACTCCAAACTATACACAGGATTTACTTGTTGGTTTAATGCAAGCATCTAATTATATTTGGGAAAAGTTTAACATTAGCCCAGGCAAATCTTAATTTTTAATGCACGTCACAGTGCCAGTTGTGCATTGTGACCCTATTAATGATTATTTCACACAACATTAATATCTGCAGTAGGATCTGCAGTATTATCCTGAACGCACTGAAAGGCAGCACAGTTTTAACATTTGACCACTATATACGGTAAATTGCTTATTACCAGCAAATTGACACTAAGGGAATTGGCTGTTTCAAATGCAAACCTATCTGACCCATCAGAATTAGGCAATTAGCTGATGTTGTTTGCTACAAGCAGCTGCTGCAAGCAGAGCGAAGTCTGAGAGCAGGCTGCCCCTCCAGCTCCAGAAGCTGGGCACCACTGGGTGGCTCTGGGCTGAGCCCCATGACGGCCCATCACACACATTGACTGCCTAGCACACAGCAAAACTCGCACTTAGCTCCTGTTTCTGCCTGTTCTTTCCCATCACAGAGGAAAAGATGTCAAGAAAATGCAAAAAGTCTGGAAATTACTGCCCAAGGACCTCAGTGATTTGCTTTTGTGACTGCTGCTAGCAAGGAAGGGATGGCAGGATTAATGGATTTTTTTCCAGGCAAATATAATTATGATCCTGTACTTTTTTCATTCTTTAGCTCCTGCAAATTACATGAGTTCATTTCAATACAAGAGGCTTAAGGATCTTTCTCTTTTCACAAAAAGATATTGTTAAGCTCTATCTCCATAAGCACTATTACTGTAAGCAGAGCAATGACAGACACAAGCAAATCCAAATATGAATTATTAGAGCCCAGCAGAGGAGCATGGCTGCCCACAGTTACGCTCTCAGAGACTTGTAGAGCTTTGATCCCACCCTGCCCTATCATTGCATACTGGTCACTAAAAAACAGAGTTTCACCCCTGTGGTGGAATGAGAATATAGAATCATAGAATCATAGAATCAGCTAGGTTGGAAAAGACCTACAAGATCATCCAGTCCAACCATCCACCTATCACCAATAACCCCACTAAACCATGTCTCTCAACGCTATATCTAAACGTTTCTTGAACACCTCCAGGGACGGTGACTCAACCACCTTCCTGGGCAGCCCATTCCAGCACCTGACCGCTCTTTCAGAAAAGTAGTATTTCCTAATGTCCAGCCTAAATCTCCCCTGGAGCAACTTGACGACATTCCCCCTCATCCTGTCACTAGTTACAAGAGAGAAGAGGCTGACCCCCAGCTCACTACAACCTCACTACAGCGATAAGGTCTCCCCTGAGCCTCCTCTTCTCCAGACTGAACAATCCCAGCTCCCTCAGCCGCTCCTCATAAGGCCTGTGCTCCAGACCCCTCACCAGCTTCGTCGCCCTCCTCTGAACATGCTCCAGGGCCTCAACGTCTTTCTTGCAGTGAGGGGCCCAAAACTGGACACAGTACTCGAGGTGGGGCCTCACCAGGGCTGAGTACAGAGGGATAATGACTTCCCTACTCCTACTTGCAACACTATTTCTGATACAAGCCAGGGTGCCTCTGGCCTTCTTGGCCACCTGGGCACACTGCTGGCTCCTGCTCAGCCGAGCATCGACCAACACCCCCAGGTCCGTTTCCTCTTCGCAGTCTTCCAGCCACTCTGCCCCAAGCCTGTAGCGTTGCCTGGGGTTGTTGCGGCCAAAGTGCAGGACCCGGCACTTGGTCTTGTTGAACTTCATCTCAATGGCTTCAGCCCAGAGATCCAGTCTGTCCAGATCTCTCTGTAGGGCCTTGCTACTCCCAGGCAGATCGACACTTCCTGCCAGCTTGGTGTTGTCTGCAAACCTACTGAGGGTGCTCTCAATACCGTCATCCAGGTCATCAATAAAGACATTGAAGAGGACAGACCCCAGCACTGACCCCTGGGTGGGGGGAAAAAAGTGATGAAAGATGTTACCATTTGGTCACTGGGAAGACCCTGTGAAGAGGTCTAGAAAGAGGGCTTCTGCAGGTGCTACCACTGGCTTGATAGCATGGTATTTTCTTGCACTGTAGAAACATGAAAAATGTTGGCCTTTGCATGTGAAGCCTGGAGTTTTCTGAGCTGATTGCTTACATCCATCAAAAGTGAAGATCATCAGTGCACCAAGGAGTGCTGTCAACCAGGGTCTCTGTGCATCCAAAGTGGGCTGAAAAGGGCTGGCCCAGCAGCCCAGCTGGCAGCAGTGTGGTTAGTGAATATGGCAGTTCTGAAGCCAGGCAGTAAGTGCTGGGGTGAGATTGGCAGATCAACCCAGGCCTTTTTATCCCTTTCATTTCATGCAGTGTTCCACGTGAACAGTTTCAAAGGCATCCACCACTTCCTACTGCATATGGATAAAAAGAACAAAGAAAGATTCCAAGCGACAGTGCTCTTTATTAAACAGAAGATACCTGACTAGATATAATGACAGCTGAAAAAAAAACCAGCACAAGATCAGCGTGCCTCAAGACTAAGAGCCCACACAGAAACCCATTTTAAACTCCTGCAGCTGGCTTGGGAAGTCCACAAAAAGACCTTCACACGACTGCGGCATTTGAAATTCTGGATACAACCCAAGCAGTCCCTTTTTCCAGGTTGTATCTGTTATTCTGCTGATAGAAACCAACAAACAAGCCCAAACAGCATAGCCTAAGATGTGAGACTTCCCTCAAGTCAAGTGTATACGGAGCGACTAGTTTGGATGTCTCCATTATACAGAAAAGTTCAGATTTCAATACGAATCTAAACACCTCACAGGAGGTGTGGGCTGTTTTATTAAGAAATTTCTATATTAAGAAATAAATGAGGAACAGCGACAGAGCTGCTACTGTGAGTCCTGCCTAACTTGCACTGTACAGCAGGTTACAAATGTCTCATTCTAACTTGGTTTAGATCCAAGCTGGAGGTTTTGCACCGGCATCAGTTTATCCCCTGCAGTGGGAATCTGTCTACACCTAATGCGGTGGATTTCTACCCCCACGTCTCATGGTCTTTAGGGATTCTTTGTCCTGAACAGAACCCCTTTGGACACAGCAGCATTCCAGGAAGAATTCACCTGCCTGCTATGCATCTAGAAGAGTCTGCTGTTTAGACATATCAGAAAGCCCTGTTCACCTCCTCGGACTTGAAAAAAAAAGAGCCTCCATCCCACCTCACGTTGTGTGTCTAAATGAAGTCACTAGGTAGAACTAAAAGAGATTTAAAAGTTCTTTCCCCAGGCATTTTTTCCACTGCTGCTTTTGTTGTTGAGCTGTTTAGTTCTGCTCTCACTTTTAATGGTTTGTGAAGCTTTGACTAGCATAGAAATTATGCTAAGCATACTTTAAAGTGGTGTTACCTATAAGATATTATATTTACAATTTTTGAACAATGGAAATAAGCAGTTTGTATCATTTCAAACAACAAAACAATTACCACTTTATTTTGTAAATGGTTGAGTCACACATTTCAGCCGTAACAACATGTGACAATCTGTTGCTTATTCAGATCAAACAATATTAGCCAAAAGTCTTTGCTCTCATATACTCTGATCAGACTGGAAGTCATTTCTTAGATGCTTTTTTCAGCTAGGAGAAGGTGCTGAGAGGGAGACAGCACTGGGCAAAACATCCGCAGGTCTGAGAGAGCCCATTAAAGCCTCAAAGACCTGCCTCGACCTGCTGTCCTCCAGAGGTGAAGGCTTTGCACCTCTAACTTTACAAAATTTACTTTCTCCTTTATTATATGTACATACAAGAGTGATTTGGACATAGTAAAAAATGCTCTGCACAAACAGACAAGGCTTTGCAGCCATTTCCAGAGTTTCACTGGTTGTGTTTGCGTATGCACAAAGCACAGCCGCTTGCTGCTGCCTGACACCGGCAACGGGCGAGACATCTGGGCCCCAGCTATTCAGCAGCTCAGGTGGGAGTGCACAGAAGGGCAGCATAAGCAGTATGTGTGGATGGGAAATGGAAATCAATTACAATCAATTACCACCTACTCTCGGGGAAAGAGGAACTAATTAACATGGCAGTGCTGGAGGCTGCCATGTCCATCCCCAGGCCAGGTGGTCCTCAAAGATGCACCCCGATTCTAAATGTCGGTAGTCCCCTCCTTGGCTAAATGCAGCACTTCCTCTCTGCACCACACAGAATGCACTTACTGGAGTGCCCCACTGAAACTCAGGTTGTATGCGGAGTTGCTGCCTCCCCGGCTCCTGCAAGAGCCTCGCTTTAAGGAGTTAAAGGCTCCTGTGAGACACTCCTCACCCCTAAGGAGAAGAGAAAAGAGTGACTCTCCTGATACAAGAGTATCCAAGTCACTGCTCAGGCTTTCAGCCTCATTAGAAAATGGAGAGAGGAAAAAAAAAACCACAGGAAAATGTCTGTCCTCCCCCATACGCCTTGCAGATGAACTCTTTTTTCAGTGCTGTACCAGCTCCTGCTAATACCCTGCAGTTTGTTCACCTGTAGAAGCAATTGTCCCTTAGATCTCTTCTCCCTTGTCCCCCTTCCCCTGGGCTATTCTGGCTTAAGACATATCACTTTGCTAGAACAGACAAGATTAATATAGCTTTCCTACCAAATTTAGGCGAGAATATTCAGATGCTTTAGCGGCTGCTGGGGCTTCTTAAGAACTCGGTAATCCTTTAATCTCCAGACACTTTTTTTTTACCCCATAAAAGATTCACAAGCAAAACAAATGCAACATGGATCAAAAATTCAATCAGAATGCTTAAAATGCAATTACATTCATCAGGGTGTTCTGTTAGGTTGAGTATTAAACCTGGGTTTTATTCAATATCCTCCTTTTATTATAAAGCAATATTTTTTCACTGTAAATCATTTGATCCCTAGGCTAAAGTCCGCTTTGCCCAAAACATACATAAAAAAATAGTGGGGGGAAAAAATAAAAAAGTTGCTGTTTAGAAATTCCTGCACAAGACCGCTTCAGTGGGAACACAAGAAATCAGGAAATAAAACAGTGATAAAGACATTTCTACTGAAGCAGGGAGGCTAATTTCACAATTCAAGATTCTGCAGTTATGGCTTTAATAAGTAGTTGTCAAATGAATCCTTTCTTTAACTTCACTTTTAAAGCAAATCCATGTGCCTGCTTGCTCCTCTCCGTGAGCACTTCCCTCATCTTTTGGTTTTAAAGCAGTTCTGCAATTTAATCACACTGTTTTTGCACTAGAGACGTTTGGAAATTTTCCAACCCAATGGGGAAATGTCAACCTGTTTAAACCAAAACTTTCTGTGAAAATACAACTTCGACTAAGTCTTTCTGCCCAGACACATTTTAGACTTGTCAGGGAGCTCCCCTGCAGACTGTCCCTATTCAGCCTATGTCTTTCCAAGCAGCCTGGGCTCAGGCTTGAGTGCAGGAGGACTCAGCCCCTTCTTCTGGGACAGAGCGACGACTTCCATGTAGTGCTCCCATGTTCAGATCCAAAATTGGGATATGGAGCTATAGCCACTCTGGGAACATCCAACTTCACTTCCCCTCCTGCCCCCTCCTCCCCTCATTTCCCCTACCAGAAGGGAGTATTTCAGAAGGCCCCACATTTAGCAGAGCCTACAACTAAAAAACTCTACAGAGTTCCCAAGAAAAGCTGGATATGTCTGTTCTCCTCCCAGAGGAGTAAAGCTGGTGAAGTCTTGACTGGTGCTAGTGGCTAGCAGACTTGACTCCATCTTTTGTCTTGTGACACACAACACACTGGGACATCTCAGCAGGAAAGGGTAAAGAGACAACATACGAGCCAAGTCTCAACCCACCTTCCTCTCCCTACAGACAATGGGAGCATGGGTTTTTCTTCACGTCCATGAACACAGGTCAACAGGTCACCTTGTACTGTACTGCCTTGCTACCACAAGGCAGGAGCAGTTCTCAGCTGTTGGATGACACTTTTAGAAGACATTCCACTGCTAGTAGTAGTACTCAGATAGAGTAGCAGTAGAGCTAGATAGACATTTCACAGCTCTTCTCATGCTCAGTGCAACAACAAAGAGGTTCAAGCACTCAATAGCTTGCTGTACACAATAAGAGAAAGCCAGAGATGATGCTGGCTTAAAGACTTCAATAGTCTGCAAATAAGGGCTTGGAAATTAATCTAATTAACATTGTATCGGTCTTTTTAATGCTTTGAGACAGGCTGGATTAGGCAACATCAAGCAAGGTATGGGTGGGATTCCCCCTGCAAGTACGTAAAGAAGTCCATTATGATTTGAGTGGTGCACAAATCCAAAAGTTAGAGGCAATAACTGATAAAGCCTTGGCAGCTTTGCATACCGCCCTCCAACCACTTCTGTACAAAATTACGCTGTGGCGCTGACAGATCTCTGAAATGTGCTGTCTTTTATGACAGCTGGGCAAAATTCAATATAGCGACACACAGCAAAGCACAATGGTATTTTCCTAGCTGACATTCATCTGAGTTTGACTGATAGCTGTCATAGACCAGCGTCCGCAATATCTTAGCTTGGTACCATGGAAGGAACAGGGATCTCTAAGAAGGTGCTGTGTTTGAGTACACTTCACCAGACTGCCTCCATCCTTTGTACAAACCACCGACCAGCACTGTTCCTGATGCCACTTTTGAGGCACAAGATATCAGTGTCCTAAAAGGTCCTTCAAAAAGCTGGAGAGTCATATTTTTTAAACTCTACATATACACACTGAAGTATCCTCTCACATCTGAGACAACTTGTCCTTCTCTTCACAACTGCTTACTGGAACTCACTGTCGTCAGAGAAAATTGGGATAAAGATCCCTAAAGAAGATTTTACAGATTTCCCAAAAATATATCATTGCTGTGATTAAAAGTTAAAGGCTCTGTGCCAACCGGAAGACCAATTTTGGAGGAAATTACTTTGAAATGATACCAACTATTTTGTTAACCTAGATTTAGATCATTGGAATTTCCAGTTCATCTACTTTAGTAACTTATCACTCAAAACACAAGGGTCATTTTTGGCAAAAGCAACTTTCTTCATTTAAAATACTTGTTGACAACAATTAAATGAGGGAAATCCATCAAAATCAACTCCAATCTACACAACATTTTGATTTGATCCCATCAACAATTTTGAGGGAGACACTGCATCATCCCATCCCATCCCTGGCCATGTCACTCTTCCAGCTGCAGAGAAGGGATGCACCGTCCTGGTACAGCCCAAAGCTGCGCCGGAGCCCTGGGAGATCCGGGCTTCCTTGTCAGCTATTCTGCTGAGAAGGATGAGAGCATTTTGTACCAGGGAATAGTGAAGCTAATTTCCAAATGAGCAATAAACTATAAAAAGGTGTCAATGTAGCCAGATGGAACAACTTGTACGTTGCTTCCAGTTAAAGAAACTACTGCTGTTCTGTAATTCTCATCTGTTTATCTTCGGTTTCCTATTGTTCGTTCCAGAAGATGCAAAGACACTGAAAGAAAAAGAACTTAGGTCTCCAAGCAAATACCTCTGCAAGGAGCATAATAAAGATGCTTTTCTCCTTTCATAGCAGAACTCATATATGCAGAAGATAGAAAATGCCTGCTTTCCAACACAGATGCACTGGTGAACAGTAACAGTGTGAAACACAGTCAAAATGGTATTAATTATAAATCTTCTGAGGAATACATATATAGGATAACATGTAAAATCAGTTAAATATGGATGGAGTTCTTTGATAAATTGGTTGCTAGTAGACATAAAATGAACTCAGCTAAAACCAATAGCTTAGAGTTTGACTTGTTTCTCTAATGATGAAAATTTGACTCCTCTTTCAGCTGCAGGGTTATTACTGTCACATATGGGACACAATACAGACACAGTACGACGCCTACTTCTTATAAAAATTGCCTTGCAAAAATAGTTAATGTTTAAAAAATTAAAATATTCCATGAATTTAGCTGAAGAAGGTTACTGACTTTGGAAAACCATATGTAAAACAGCCTGTCGGAAACATGAATATCACATTAGGGCCCTTTGATTAGGTTGGTGGATCACTAGTATGGCAGAACAAATTGCAAATCTTCATTACCTTGTTATGAGAGATAAGGATGTCCTAGAACAGCTAATGTTCCAAATTCACGTGAATCCAAGCAGCACGTTTCAGGCCAGCCTCAAACAAGAGTGAAAGGCAATAGATGTCAGAGTCAAGTCAAGGGGAAATCTTCCTCTGGGTTCAGGGAGAGGTGATGCACCAGCACCTAGTTTGCTAACCTGTCTGCCTCACCAAGCCAGATAATACTAATGCTTTTAATATGCATGTTTCATACACTGCAGCTTTAGCTGCTCACTTGCATAACATTACAAGTTGCAGCAAGTTCCCTTTGCTTCATTTTACCATTGCCTGTGCCATTCCCTTCTCTGTTGATTTACAGTTCCATCAATAAGGAGGCAATCAAGGTCCATCAGGAGGTTAGCCACTCTACTTTCCTAACCTTTAAGTAAGTGTTTCCACAATGACTGCAAAGCAAGCAATTGGGCAGCACTTCAGGCCCACTTCATGCTATTTTAGTGAGGTCTAAATCCACACAAGGTCAGCTTTCACACACATCACAGCTCAGCTGCTCGCTGCCCTTTGCTCCTTAGCAGCCCCTGCAAATTGGAAAATGTTCTTAAACCAGGGAAGCAGAACACAAATTAACCTAATTCACTGCCAGTGAAAATCACTGCACAAGATGCAGGACAGTAGTGGTCCTGACCCGACGAGCTGCTCTTGCCATGGAGTCCCAGCTAGGAGAGTGATTCTGCCATGCTCTTGAAAGCTGGTCTCCAGGAGTTCCTTTTCTCCAACAGACAAGTTTGTACCACTCATGGGTATTATGACAGACACAGGGGCCATGTAAAATAGCTGTAGTGTTAATGACAATCGCATTTGTTAAATATAGTAAGCAGCTGAAGAATTAAATCAGATACTCTCTTGCAAACTACCTTGCTTACATTTCACCTTCTGTGGCATCTGATTTACAAAACTTCCTTTCTACCATGCTTCATTTTCACGTATCTTGCTTTCCCCTGCCTGAATCTTTCTCTCCATTTCCGCCAGGGTCGTTGCAGAATTCCAATTAAATCATAAAAATGAGTGAGAACAAAAGGAAGAGCAACATAACCAAAGCAGACCTGAGCAGGTGATAACTGCAGACTGCAGCTATCACAGGAAGGGAGTTTAAAAGTATCGTGTCAAATAAACAAACTAATTACAACATGCCTTCAGTGAAGCTGGGATAGTATTTCATGGCAGAAAAACACCAGGTCTAACATAAATCTGAAGGCAGGAAGAACATTTTGTACCCAGAACACTGCTCCTGCAGCTTTCTCTGGAAAACAACCCAGTTTCAGAGTCAGAGGTGCAGTCTTAGAAGGTCAAAGGGATGCAAATACAAAAACTTGGTCACAAAGTATAAGAAACGTACATGCACGAAAGTAGTCAACTCAGCTTACACTGGACTACGTTTTCTTCAATGCCGTTTCTCCTTTTGTTGTTACACTAGTTTCAAAGAAAGAGCTGTTTCTGAGGAAAATGGATTCCTACCAGAGGGGAGTTTCATGCTCTGAAGAGCCCTTTAACAGTGAAAACTGGGATTACTGACACCAACTGCTGCCCCATTACTTAAGCCTGCTACACTCTTGATTGCAGCAGCTATTGCAGCAGCTAGTTCCACAAACCAATGAGCTGTCTACAAAAGTATTCATTATCCCCTGCTTCATGTTTGTGGTATAATTCTTTCTCATCTGTGTTGTGAAAAAACTGTGAATAGAGTGTTATAGAGAACGACAATCTGTCTACTTGGTTGATCCATCACTAAATTGAACAGTTACCCCAGTACATCCATTGGAAACCTCCCTCTGTTCAACTTTCTTGGGTCCGCTCAGCTTACAGTACAAAATAGAATATTATATAGAGAGAACTGTAGCTTACAGAACAAAATACAAGCCTTCAGTCTCCATCAGACTGTGTACAGGTCTGTATGCAGTATCTGTACCAACGCACACCATTCTAAGTCAGAATGGCCAGTTTGGGATGGTATGAGTGCTGATTGGCATCCTAAAGAGCTTGTTACCAGAGCTGCTGTACTTTCTGAACTACTTCAGTAGCTGGTCTTTATACTCATCCCAATATTCTTCTCTTAGAATAGCTTTAGGACAAAAAAAAAACCCAATCAACATACAGATGTCTTCATTGAATTGTTGAGCCTTTGATAACAAAGCAAGTGATTTCTGAATGAGCCTCAGGGAAATTCATGTCCGTTTTTAAGCAATAAAGCAAATTAGTATCATAGCTTTAAAGGTTAAGAGACAGAATAATCCCATTTGATAATAAGAGAAAAAGATGAAATGATTTTAAAAAATCAATTTGTTGCTGTGTTGTAATGTTGTTTATTATCAATAACAGCATAAAATCAGCTCCTCTGCATCGCAAAAGGACCTGATTCCTGCACGCACAGGGAATGGCGAGGAGAGGTGAGCAAAGGCATACAGGCACAGAAGGGCACTGCACGTGGGTCAGCAGCAACACTATCAACCAAAACCCCACGAAAATGCCTGTCTCACCCATCTGCAGGGAGCAGCATGGCACAGACAGAATGCTAATTCTCAAACCATTGCCTAACATCAGCGAAGACTGTGTGGTCCACCCGTGCCTCCCCGGGCTGGGCACGAAGGAATAGCTGTCGTGCACACAGGCACTTCTGATGGGATAATTTACTGTGCTGCAACAGCTTGGCTACGCTCGACAGCTCAGCTGGTTCACTTAGAGGTAGTTTCAGTACCTTTCTGAGTAGGTACTACTCTGATAGAGATGAGCCAGCAATACCCATGTTACAAGTCTCTTACAAGCAGTACAGGGCTAGACCTGGGCTAATATATTCTGACGCACTGCTCAGCATGGCGTTACTGAAGAGAGACAGCTCAGAGTCAGCTGTAGGCATGAGCAAAGCAAACTCATACTGACCTGTGAAAGACTGCAGACATAACTTCAGCTACCTTGCAGTTAGCAATGTAAGCAGATCCCCTCCAGAGGAGTCAAGTCTGATTAACTCTCTCTTGTCAAAACACCGGGCAGAAAAAGAGGAAGCCGCTCTCCTCCCAAAAGCACATAACCCCCATAAGCCAGAACAGAAAGAGAAGGGGAAGCTATTCTTGCTGCTGGCACTCCTCACCCAGCGCCCTGCAGCACCCAGCATTTCTTTGCAGACCTCTGCACTCCAGCCATGCTTCGACTCACCGCACTTGGGGTGCAGAGGGCTGAGCCTGAGGGGCTCTGTGTGTCGCGATGCCTCTGAGATACCAGCTCTGCAGATTGGGAAACTCTCACCTGGGCTGCAGCTTTCATTTGCTTTGGCCTCTTGGCTAGCAGCTGCAGTTCAAATTATGCAGGACATCTTAATCAGAGCTAGGATGCTCACAGTCCCCAGCACAGGGTCTGGTGACATCTCTGTGACCCTGTGTCCCTTCAGGGCAACACAGGGTGCTGTAGTCGTTTCTTCAACAGAACAATCCCTTGTCACAGAAGGACTGGTTATTTACTAGTCTGCAGGTCAGGGCTTGGAAAAGCTATCTCTTCTGGAACATTTAACAATCTTGGTTTTCTGCACTGATGATTTTACCGTATCTGAAAACTGCTTGTTCCATCATCCCACAGCAGCTTGTAAGTCACAGTGTAAAATAAAGTTACCTTCTTCCTTACTGGATAAACTACGTTTGTCTTGAGGAATAAGTCCGCATGACAAAAAGTGCCAAAAAAATGCTTTTTTTTTCCTTTTTAGGATTTATTTTTTTACATGGAAAGGACTACTAGCATTGCCTCATATGGTGGAAAAAAGGAAAGAACTAAGTAAGGGAGGCAAAGAGAGCAAAAGCCGACGCAGATGGACGAAAAGAAAATATTTCCTTTGGCAAAACCAAGGGTAAGTGCAAAGAGCAAGGGAAAGATGAATGACAGATCTCAAAATGCAATGTGATAGGCATGGTGACATAGCTTACGGAAACTGTTAGCTTTGAGAATGGGAAACTGCCAGGAGTCTTCACTGGCTCACACCCATGAACAAAGAGTTCAGAGGCAGTTGGCGTAGACCAGTTGGGTCTGAGAAAACCACATCTGCTAAACAACTGCAGCAAGAGGTACGGCAACATGCTGCAAGGCGTGTTACCATCCACCCAGCGTATAGGGAGCAAAATAAGAGCAAACACCACTTTCCTGAAATTTAGTCTTAAACATTCTCTCCCCAGCCACAACACACACACGCTTTGGGTTGCAAACATTCTACTGAAAGAATTATTGTTTTTCCCCTGCTGTTTTGTTTTTTTCTTTTATCTGTGATTGAGAGGACAAAGGATGAGACTTTGCTTGAAACTGGTAACTGTGGGGGCTGAACTCTCTGCTCTCCTTTTCTGCCTCTGATATGAAGAGCAGCACTTGTAGAAGTAGATGAGGAGTCCCAGAAAGAGCCTGAGACTCTTCTGAACTGCTCTGGAAAAACAGCATTGTGGTTTCTAGTATGGGAATGAAGGTAAGAACTCCCTATGTGAAAAGCTCTGTATTTGATAAATCCACTGCTCCTTTTGTTTTCAATATGGAACGAGTAAAGTTGTGAAAAATTAAAACACAGTAAGAATAATACAACATTTCTAAGCTATCTTTTTGCCATCTGTCAAGTTTGCAGTGTTTTCAAACTACTCTTAAGTGAACTACTAATTCATCACAACATCTCTTGTCATATGATAAAACAGAATACAGTTGACAATGTGGTACATTTAACCTCTGTCAGGAGTTTGTGTATTTGTGCAGAATCATAAGCTGGTTGCTAGCGTATGCCAGAAGGCTTCTGGCAGCCTTCCTAAGGGTTTGTCAAAAAACAGTTTGGATTCCCACTCCTGTAAACGTGGAGCCACCAACTGTTGCTGTATGTCACAGTCTTCTCAAAAGCCTCATGTGATAATAAGAATCAAAGGATGGGAGATTTATTGCAGACAAAAGCATTCTGTCTCTTCCCATCTTCTCCCTGGTTTCACAAGCATCACACTTTTTTCTTCAGTTACCCAAATTACCACCTGCTCACCTGGCACACTGCTGACTGCTTCACAGCAACCAGGCGCAGGTCTTACCAAGACTGCCGGGGAATGCTCTGGTATCCATATGACCCAAGAGAGACCAGAAGGATGCCCACTAAATCTCGAGTGGAGGAATTAACCTGGTGTTTTCCTTGAGAGAAAGAGTCGAGCTCATTGTTTTTTGTTTTCTTTTACATTAAATTAACAGACGCAGTTTATTTGTGTTACATTTCCCATTTAAAAAAAAAGATTGCTCTTTTTAAGCGTTAAAAAGCAAACGCAGAATGAGTCACCCCAATTATTGTTATCTGTGGATTCCACATCATCCTACCCTTCTCAGATAAATAATTAACCAGACTTTCTCTCCTGTAAGCTTCTCATAGTCTCAGTCTGCAATTTTATGCTTTTTCTGCCCCCTTGCTGATACAATTAAAGTTTATTGACAGTAAATACCATAAATTTTTATTTTCTCAAAAGAAACCTCTGGTGCTTTGGAACCTACTAAAGCTGTGGTTGTTCAGGACAATATAAACTTTGCATGACGAGTCACTACTGAATATTAACAATTGAACTATTGGCAAGCAATAGCAGTATTTTCCAGATTATAGCCACCTTAGGATCACCACTGAACAGAAAGGAAGTTTGGTAGTCATGAGCTTCAAGAGAAGCAAAGCTGGGAAATCAAAAAGTAGCAATGTTGAGAAGGATGGGAAAACTGATCCAAGGTAATAACAGAAAAATCTGTCAGTGTGATTGAAGGAGAAATGCAAAAGCTGATTTGATGTATAGCATGCTTCAGTTCTGCTTTAAATATTGTAAGACAGTGGCATGCTTTCTTTCAGTATGGCCCCAAAAGCTTTATTTCTCACAGTAAGAGAAAATGCAATATATTGCAGACTACAGGTTTAACTAAGAAAGCAGATGGACTGACAGTATCAAAACCACACCTGATCACTGGACTGTTACAACAACCAAGACTATTTCATTAGAGAGACCAAGAAAAGAGATGAAAATGAAAGCTAACATGCCTAGCTGACAGGGCAGGAGGTGCTAAAGCCAAAGCAAACCTGTGTTAAAAACCACTGCATTCCTGTGCTTACAGAAAAAAAATGGCTAACGGGGCTAAAAGTAGTTGGCTTCAGGAGAAGGGAAGGGGCAGGAGGCTGCCTAGGATTGAAGCCAGGCCCAGTATCTGAAAGGAAAGAATGAAAATGATTAAGGTAGGAGGAGAAAAAGCAACTTAATACAGATGTCAAACATTAGTCTACTGCTTCTAATGAAGTGCTGTTTTCATCAGTTAAGGGTTTGTTACAGAACTTGAAGGTCCAGAATCCAAACAGCAAAATCACTCTAAATCAGTTTTTGGACCCTGTCACCTCAGTTTGAAGGTGAAGACTTGGCCTTGCCTCTGTGTTATGAGAACAGCCACCAGAGAACAGTGGAGCCACAAGGAAAAGGTCACTCCTTCACAGAAAACTGCTTTACATTAGCTACCAAAACCCCACAGGCCAGCATAAAAATTTTTATTGTTTCCAAGATCTTCCTAAAGCTTTTTTAAAAATCCACACTCTTTGGGACCGTACAGTACTTTCAAATACCACCCAGCCTTTCAAATCACTCACACAGTGCAAAGCATGTGAGAAATGTCATGTACC
Source organism: Numida meleagris (assembly GCF_002078875.1). Classification (NCBI taxonomy): domain Eukaryota; kingdom Metazoa; phylum Chordata; class Aves; order Galliformes; family Numididae; genus Numida; species Numida meleagris. Next base: position 37,981,503 of record NC_034413.1, on the reverse strand, counting down.
TGAAGATCTAAATACAGGAATGCAGGAGAAGCATTTGATCCTTCAGCAGTGATGGGGAGTATTGCAATTGAATTTCAAGGGATGTGGAACTGCTGCATGCAAGACTACACCCTGGAACTTCACCTCCGGGGCATATGCTAGCAAAAGAACAGAGAAACGTGTTTGTTTTCAAAAGAAACTAGCAGATTTTGTGCATCTAAATGTTTGTGGGCTTGGGATTTTGTTAAAAACTCTGCCATTGTACCACACCACCTGCTTGGTGCTTTCTCACCAGTGGCATTTTTCTAATATGTAAAATAAATGTCAATTAATAAACAAGAGCAAGTGTATCTTGTGGCCCACGTCAGCAGCCAGCCCACGACATGAGCTAACAGGACTGTCTGGCTGTACAGGCCCTAGAGACATAGGCACCAGCACAGAGACTGAGCTGCTCACTGCTGACCTGGGAGAGCCTGGCCCAGCTGTTGAGATGAACAGCTCTCCTATCCTTCCTTTGCTGCATCCTCAGCACATATGCATTTGCATAGCTCCCCTATGATCAGCGAACCATGTTGATTTACACTGGATGAATACCTAGTCCTACACATTCAGTGCCTTTCCAGTTTCAGATGGTCTGGAAAATTAAGATTTTTCAGTTCTAAATGCATTCCTGAACCTCTCTTTTTTTCTACTGTTCCCCCCTCCCCACTTCCCTTCCATTTTAACCTACAATTTTTCAGGTCATTTAGTTCACAATGCAAACACAGATGACTTATTAGGAGTTGAACATTGCCAACTGTGCATGTAATGCGACTTTGTTTCACAGTGAGTAATAAGCATATATGCACCAACAAAAATAAGGACTTCCAGTTCAGAAAGACATGATACAATGGAAGAGGACTGAGCAAGCTAGCAAGCAAGTGCTCTTTTGCCTAAAAACATGTTGGAACTTTTTTTTTGCCTTAATTCCAAACAGAGCCTATAAGCCCAGGGCAGCAGAAAGGACCAGATCTGTGGAATTAACTCTAATTTCATGTACTGTCACCGCAACATCATCAGGATGAAAAAAAAAAAGATCATTTAAAGGGGAAAGGGTAATAATGAGTGTTCCTTAACATGTCAGCTACAAAATACTGCAGAAATGTTGAGGCCTGGAAAAGGGCTAAGCTAAAAGGAAAAGGGCAATGGTCACACAGCACTGGAGATGGTAAGAGCTGACCCCTAAAAAGTGCCATTTATTTTAGACAAGCTGATCCTACAGGCTTAGAATTTAACTTGCTTTTACTGTTGCTTTATTACTTTTTCCATTTTGTCATGACAAGCTAATGATTTTTGCGAAAATGTACCATGACAAATCTGCCCCTGCAGGTGGTTTTACACACACTCCATTCACAAAAGACTTTGACCCCTCTTCTCTTTAGTTTTTCTCCTTGGGTTGTGCCAAGATACCTGAACACGTGAGCAGGACAGCTCTGCCATCTTTAGGGAGTTTCCAGCTGAGCCTTTCAGTTGAGGGAGCTCTGCGTGCACATCCATTTAGAGCCACTTCTGACTTCTGCACTGTCACCAGCCAAGCTCAGCCAGCGGGTGCTGCCCACCTCCTTCATCGCTCTGCATCACAATCCCTAACAACCCTACCTGACACCTACGAATGGGAATAACAACAGCTGTTGCACAGAGGCTGGAAAGAGAAAAGGGAGGAAGGGGGGTGAGATGGACTTTATAAACACTTAAAACTTCTAAAGATTATTCCTTTTGAAGCTAGACATACATTTTAATCAGCTACTTTCATCATTATTCATGAATGAATTATTAATTAGTCCTCTTGACTAAAAATATCATTTCCAGCTTGCTGCAAAAATACACACGCACACACACAAACATGAAAAAATAATACAAGAAAAGGAAGATATTCCACATCATTAGCACTGGTGTAAAGGCTGGCTATTTGATCTCAGTTTAATTATGAATGCCTAGTTTGAAAGAACATTTCCACATCAGCAGTCAATAACACTGATGTGTGCACTTGGGTGTAAGATACAGAAGAGGCAGTATTGGCACTGACTTATTTTGCAGCAGCTTCGATCATTGACTATGCTAATAGGTGCATGTGCTAAGACCTGCACAAATGTACTTATTGTTAAAACGCCCTTTGTCTTGTGACTTCATATTCCAAATCGGGTAAAACTCAACAACTCACCCTTGTGGTTATTCCTGGGTTTCACAGCCACGTAAGGCTTCAGCCACTGTAAGAACCCTGAAGCTAAGACAGACTTTGTTCCCAAACTTAAGCCAACAAAGGGAAAAGAAAAGCAGAAGCAAAAGCAAAAGAAGAATACCACCATTTTATCTTATGGAGAAACAAGGTGATGACAGTAGAGATAACTTATCGAAGTCAGAAATAAAGTCTGAACCCAGATCTTCCAAGGAAAACCTTTTAAGCCGCATGACTCCTTTCATATTATTCCTATATATACAGCTCATCATGGGAAAATTCTCCACAACTTGCATATTCATTCCCTGTCTGACCTCTCCTTTCACCAGGCTGCTGTCCCCAGGAGTATGGCCTTCCAGTACTTGAAGGGAGAGTATAAACAGGAGGAGGAATGATTGTTTGTGAGGCTGGATAGCGATAGGACAAGGGGGAATGGTTTTAAGCTGAGACAGGGGAGATGTAGGTTAGATATTAGGAGGAAGTTTTTCATGCAGAGGGTGGTGACCCACTGGAACAGGCTGCCCAGGGAGCGTGTGGATGCTCCACTCCCTGAAGGTGTTCAAGACCAGGCTGGGCGTGGCTCTGGGCAGCCTGGTCTAGTGGTTGGCAACCCTGCACTCAGCAGGCGGGTTGAGACTAGATGATCTTTGAGGTCCTTTTCAACCCAGGCCATTCTATGATTCTATGGCCAGCTGGAAGCCCCATTTTGCCATGAGGGAACCCAAGATGGCCCTGTAACGACTGCTGTCACCTGTCCTGTTGCATACCACCACATGGTAAGAGGGCATCTTTGTGGTGGTGTTGGTCACATGGCTCCTGGGAAGGGGTAGGCAGGGAGAAGGGGGTGGGAAGCGGTATCTGAGAGTCAGCAGCTAGAGAGGACTGATCAACTTGCAGGGTCTTTTTTTCCCTGTAAAGGTAGTGACAGCTAACAATCGCACCTTTTTGTTACCTGAATTGGTTTCCTTGATGAATACATCTCTCCAGAACCTCTGCAATGTTAATTTCCTAAATGATCAAAAAGCTTCTAAACTAAGAAAATGCTGCATCCTCAGTAAAAGAGGAGAAGGGTTCAGAGGAATTGGAAATGACTCGTTATTCTTCAAAAATCTGGGCCATCCTCTGAATGTGGTTATTTTTAAACAGTTTGTGTTTTACATACGTGGAGCTACACGCTCACAGAGCTAATAAGGCTGAATGACTCGGAAACATTCCTGCTTTGCCAGAGGCCTAGAAAAAAATTAACTGAGAGGTTTCATGAGCCCCGTTTGGGCTGTTGGAACTGTTACTGTATTATATGTTTGTCTCAAGCTTAGTGAAGTCCCCGGGAAACTTGAGTTTATTTGTCATGACCGGGGCAAATGAACTCCAAGACACTGTTTTCACCTGAAGTGAGTCCAAGGTCAAAGAAGGAACGTGATAAACATGCCTATGAGACAGAGATTTGGCACTTCTTGTGAAACAGCAACTGTTCGCCTGCACAGAACTGGGGGACAGATCCTCTGCAGTGATAGACCATATCCAGGCACTGCAAAAACTACCTTTGCACCTTCCAAATCCTACAGTTGCAACTGACCCCATGCTGAACTGCAGTCTAGGGCATCCTCAGCTGTAGTATTTTTATGCATAACAGCTTCCACAAATTTTCAGAAGATGGAAAATACTAAAACAGCAGACAGAGAAGGCAGAGCCCAGGAATGTAAAAGGAAGGGGAGCAGAACAATAAATGAATATTTGCCTAATTGTACGATTGCTCGAGTTCCCAGAAAATTGAGCGATGCGCTTCAAGGGGAAGTTTGTGAACTTATGGACCTGTGTCCTCTCAGGACCAAGATGGGTTTCTCTGGCAGTTCCAGCTCTTCAAATCCTGTTTACAGTTCTCTCCCTTTTCTCTTTTTCCCCAGACCCCCTAAGGAGATTTTGTTCATGTAGGTTTATTCTTGCTGGGCATGCTCTTTCAGGTCCATTTTTGGCTCAGCAGGTTTGCACATCGTGCTCCGCTGCCCACAGCTGACCCTGTGTTACCTATGAATTCGTACTTGCTGAGCCCAAACAGCCCCTCCCTGGGGCCCTGTGTGTGGCATGCTTCTGCCAGTGTGGGGCACATGGGCTCTGCCCTGACTTCTCTGCTTGCGGAGCACTGTAAGTGAAGAGCACATTCAGGTCAGGTTTTTCCAAAGCGGAACCATGAGTATCACTTTGGTTGTTATTAATATTTCATTAATTTCCCAGCTACAGCAGTTTTCCCCTGAGAGATCATTAATAAAATACCACCCATATCAGCAAGATAGCAGGCAAAGTGACCAAACTACAAAACAACTTTAATTACCTTGGTGTTAAACCTTCTCAAGCATTAGTTTTAATTCAAAGAATTATATAAACTGAAGCTTTGATAGTTATGACGTCTTTTGCTGATATGTCTTGTCATCGTAGATACTTCTCCAGCTTTCCCCCACTTCCCCTGTTCTGTTTGGAAGAAGAATGGGAATGCCCATGTAAATTGATGGGGGTTTGCTGGGAGGACTTGAGCAAAACTTCCCTGGCCCAAAATGCTGACAATGTTGCCACCCCACTGATACGCAAGCCTCCCTGTCAGCTCAGTGCTGCTCAAAGCACTAATTCTTTCAGGCACAAAGAGAAAGATTAAATTGATAAATGACCTAAATCCTATTTCTCCTAAGATTAGAATATAAATTCTGCTGGTAGCTGGTATCAGATTTATGAATAACCTGACTGCAACAAAGCAAGTAACATTTCTGAGGTCTCTGGACAGAAAGAACATGGCAACTGACCAGATAATGAGCAAGAGCTACACAAAGCACTACAGCACAAATAAGAATGGTAATTACTGCTTCTTTAAAAACATATACAAGAAGTGGCAGTACTACATGCCATGGCATGCCTACTGAATCATTTCTACTCCATTCTATTGAATCATGCCTATTGAATTTGCTCCTTCAGGCGGGCTTTAGACTACAGAATGTAAGAACCGTCTTTATGAAAGACAGATCCTCACAGGGTTGAATCCAAGTATGTAAGGAATCACTTTAACAAGTTCCCATTTACTTGTAGATTTTCCTGAGTTTCCTCCCCAACACTGCTCCCTCCTTCAGCGATAAACAAAATCTTATCTCACACAAACTACTTACTTTGTATTATTACTCCGTCTCTTCTATGAATATTTTCACATTTTACTTTTTCAGCTCCATCAAAGATGGATCGTCCAAGTACAGGTTGTCCCTCTGTACTCAGCCATGGTGAGGCCACACCTTGAGTACTGGGTCGGTGTTGGGACTCTCACTACAAGAAAGACATCAAGGCCCTGGAGCGTGTCCAGAGTAGGGCAAGGAAGCTGTGATGGTCTGGAGCACAAGTCTTGTGGGGAGCGGCTGAGGAGGCTGGGGTTGTTCAGAAAGAGGCTCAGGGGTGACCTTATAGCTCTCTACAACTCCATGAATGGAGGTTTTGGTGAGGTGGGACTCAGCCTCTTCTCTTGCAGTGAGAAGGACAAGAGGGAATGATCTCAAGGTGCACCAGGGGAGGTTCAGGTTGGATGTTAGGAAAAAATTCCTCTCTGAAAAAGTGGTCAGCCTCTGGAATGGGCTGCTAAGTGAGGTGGGTGAGTCACCGACCCTGGAGGTGTTCAAGAAACCTGTAGATGTTGTACTGAGGGACACGGTTTAGTGGGGAAATATGGTGGTAGATGGACAGTTGGACTAGATGATCTTGGAGGTCTTTCCCAACCTTGGTGATTCTATGGTTCTAAAGAGTACTCCTTTTGTGAGAAAATAAGCAATAAAATGTGTTTCACACTTCAATTTCTGCTAAACAGGATTGGTTTTAGGTATATAGAAACAATACATGTTCTGTGTGTGCATGCACCTGGGTGTGTAAGAATTTTATTTTATATAAAGTGCTACTGAAACACAGATAAACGTGTAACTCTGAGATTAATTCATGCCTGCTTTAATTCTGTTTCTCAAGAGAAACAGAAGAAGAGGGAGGAAAAGGAAATAGAATAGGAAAAGGGAAGTACATACACAGATATGGATCTCTCTTACAATTTCTTTCCTGTTGGAAGTGTTCTCTGTTTCAGTCTGGAACAAATTTAGCACACAGTAGTCCCTACCAAGAGGTACTCTATTTAAGCTTAGCAAAGGAAAAATGAAGTACATTTGTTATACACAGAGAAAGCTAAAGGTAAGCACTTCTTCTGCCAAGACGGAAAGAAAGTCAATACGTGATTCTTTGATGGTTCACTAAAAAAGCTGAAACTTTAGTGACAGAATGGTGAACCCAGTTTGAAACTGTACAGATTTAAATAGAGGCAGCTAGAACAACAAACTGACAGATGAAATAAATAATTGCTGTAATCTTCTCTAATACTTAGCATGACTTTGATTATCTCCAATAACTCTTCTCATGCAAAGCAAAATCAGTTCCAAAACAAATTTGCATACAGGAACTTTTTTTACATCGCTCAAAATGCATTAATTGAGTTAGAAAAAAAAAAATAAAGAAGAGAGCCAAACAAATTAAAGAAGTGGCACCAAGAAGTGCAAAGAGATACACCACCAAGTAATTCTTTGTTCTTCTGACAATATTACGTTAAATTTTTGCTCAACCCAAAGAGCACAGTGACAATGTGGCTGCACAGTGCTGAACCCCTGGTCAACCACCAGTCTGCCACATGCTAAAACATGTCAGATTGCTCAGTAAATAATTCCAGTATAGTCAAAGGTGTCAAAGCATGAAGAAACAGGGTCCCATGCACAAAAGTGGCTGCAGGAAGCCAGACTCTCTCAGCATGACCAAGTCCCTCACACAGGAGCCAAAGGCAAGTTCTCCACTAAGGGCTTAGGCTGTAACAGCTAATGAGTAGGTGCTCTGCTTGGCCCCAACGGGACCTTGGAGCTCTGTGCCCATTTTTGGTGACCAAATTGGAATAAAGGTGGACTGGATAAGGTTCAGAAGTGAACCATAATGATTTGAAAGCTTCTGGAACTCCATCTACTTTTCTCAACTAGGGCTAAGCACTGACTTTACCACAGTCTCTACATACCAACATGCGGAACAGACATTTAGTTAAAAAAGGGCTCTTCACTCTAGCAGACAAATATCCTGGACACAACAAGCAAAATTCGGGCAATTTCCAGTACACGCCGATCTCAGGACATTTTCTGGACTGCTTATTCAGGAGACCTAACTACATAATCAAATACTCTTGTCAGGCTTCAAAACGTGATGATCCTTGAAAATGTTGGGGTCACATGGTAATTCAAGTCTTTCAGCATTTGAAATAAAATCTGCAAATAACATAGGAATCTATAGGCCTGGTCCTAGAGGCAAATCTCTGCAAGTCTCTTTTCACACCCTGAAAGACTCACTGGGGCCAGCAAGTAAATCCTCCCCGTTTCCAGCTACTTCACTGCCATAAGAAGCTAAAGATACAATAATTATTTTTCTAATACTGCTGCCATAATCTGCAGGATGGTATTTAAGGGACTGACCCAAATGACCATGATTGCAAAGGGAGATTACTACTGAGCAGGACTCATTAGGACAGAAAGGAGCTGAAGGGTCACGACAAAGAAAAAGCCTCACGCTCCTACAACCTCTAATATGTTCTCACAGGAACTGCCACGCCTGAAAAGTACAAACACAGCAAGAAGTGCCTTTCTTTTCTCCATTGCAATCACTGTGCAGGTGCTTGTATCTACACTAGAGAGAGAAATACAGGCCTCTTTCAGAGTAAAGAGAGCAAAACATCATGGAATGTACTTACTTTAGCTTTGACCTTCAGGATGCCAGTTGTTCTTCCCTCTACTGAAAAGGATGTTAGTTGACCACCTGCCATGTGGATGTATGTGGCTGGAAGGTGAGTCCTGTGAGATCTGAGCATCCCCACGCTATAGAGGTGGGATTTATAGTGGGGATGTAGTTGGACTTTCATCAGTGACTTCAGTGAAGTAAAATCCAGCTAGTATGACACCAACACTGAGCTGATTAGAAAATCCTACATGAATGTTAATTTGTTACAGCCCACTTTTACTATGTAACATGCCTTAAAAACATTACCTTAGAGAGCCTGAAAAAATATTGGAGCAATTACACAGTAATTTATGCAAATTTCTATGTTAATTTTGAAATCACTTAATTCTCTAAAATGCCTGGAGTTGTTAGTGTCCTGCTCTGAGCTGGCTCTTGAAACACTCCTTCACAGGAGTGAACAAGCAAGGTGTGCAAGTAACCCTGCAGCACAATATCTCGCACACATTGCAGAAATAGGAAGGGAAGGAACCAGGTTCAACACATTCTCAAAGAAGGAGGCCTGAAGCATTTCCCGCAGAGAAGAAATGGCAGATGGTCATTAGGGTCCCAAAGTGTGAGAGAGCTGAAGGGAAACAGTATGGGTGCTAGAAGCAGAAATGCTCGGGGCTCGGTGATTGTCTGTCATCATCGCACAGCAAACACCACAACGGGGTGGCAAAAGTCTCTGCTTATTTCTCTAACAGGAGAAATGTTTTTTTTCTGCACCTCTTCCCATTGATTTCCTAACTCCATGGGAAAAACAAAGAAAACTAAATGCACCACCTGCTTATTTTGTCTGAAGTCAGTGAATAACAAAACCTTGTACCTGCTCTTTGTCCATTATTTTTAAAACCAGCTCTTGCAATCAGCTCCAGGATAGGTACTCTTCCAGGAGCAGGTGTGTTAGGAAACATGCTAACACTATGCAATGAATTAAGGAATCATAAAGCCTTAGGGGAATGCTTCACCCGGCTTTAAGCAACTGATCTAGCTGTAGGTGTCCCTGTTCATTGCAGGGGAGCTGGATGACCTTTAATTGTCCCTTCCAACCCAAACCATTCTGTGATTCTATGATTCTGTGCCACTCACTCAGCAAGGAGGGGAAACTTTTACCGGCCTTCGGCGAAGGAGGAGGAATGAAGGGGGTTTCCCAGCCTGCTGTAACTCTGAATGCTTGGCTCCACAACCAGTGGCCAGGGACCATTCCCCTCAGCCTTGATTTCTCTGAAGACTGTAATTAACAGTGGTTAAATGATAAACTCACTGTATTATAACCACTTTGTTACTGCCTTGATGGAAAAGACCTCAGAGCAGGTAAGAAGCATTTGTATGATCTGAATAAATCAGGTTAGAATAGTGATTTTACTGAGTAGCACATTAACATAGATGGACATAACGGAATAAGCTTCCAGTCTTAATTAGTAAGGAAAGCAATGACCTGCTTTCAATTTAAAAAATATGCATAGCAGTAATTTACAGGACACAGAGCATACCATGGCCTAAGTAAACTCCAGGTCTGGCTGAGAATGAAACATCAGTACAGTATGACTTGCTAATGCTCAGAATGTGTTTTTAATATGCTAAATGTATCCTTAAAAGGATACTAGAAGTCTTGCATTAGCATATTCTGGATGATCTTAGAATACGTGATCAGTGCAACACAGGCAGACTCACTGACATGGCCTAATTAAAAACTAATAGTGCAGCATATTGACCTAACAAAAGTAATTTCTTCGTCCCAACTTTCTTCTCTCCTCCTTTCCAGCTCTTCAGCTGCAGCCAGTGCAGAGCACCCAATCGAACTCCCTATAACAGTCAACAGCTTTGGGGTACCAATTTTTCATCTCAAACAATTCTCATACTTGGCTAAAACTTTCTTGTGTAAGCTGAATGTATCGTAACTTCCAATGGGAACAACACTTGGTTTGTCCATCAGACAGCCACTGAATGAGCCTGCAGCACTCCAGAATGAGGACGTTTCCTCAGCCAAGGATCAATACTTCATCTATCCCAGCTGAGGGACAGCAGATCACCTCTAAAGTGTCTATTCATCATTATAAATGGAAATTGAATTATGTATGGTTGTCAAAAGCAATTTACCCCGAGTTATTTGGAAGCAGTTTCTCCAGCCAATACAAGTAAGCATGTTGTTTCTGCCTAACTTCTGGCAACCAAGCACACCTTTTTAAACTAGCACAACTCCCTCAACACCAAATTGGCTAAATCTGCTAATGTGTACAGTAGGAAAACCCAGTGAACCCACTGTGCACATCCTTTCTCTTTGCCGTATGTGTGACTATAGCAGCAGGGGAAAGTGCAGGAAAGCAAGACGGAAAAACCACTCGTCCTGTTCCCCAGATGCAGGGCAAGATGGAGAAAGGGCTGTCTCTCAAGCTTCAGCCCAGTCTCACCTCCCTGCATAGACTCTAGGCACAGACACATACCCTGCATGGGGAAATAACACATTACAGCGACAAGAGGAGTGGTAAAATTGTGTCTCCTTTGCTATGGTGACATTCTCCTCCTCCCCTCAGCTTTCCTCTCTCCCCATATAATTTATTAAATTATAAAACAGTAAATGTGAGAAAAGTACCTAATAACAGGACTGGAATTTGTAACTACTTCCTCTCCATTTCTCTTTTGCTTTACTTTTTCATCACACAGCCAGTGACTTGTATCGTCATTACACGCCCATGAAGCAGGGATTTAAATCTCTGCCTTCAACAGAAGAGGGAAACTAAGACCAGGTTTTCTTAAAAATTGTCTCGATCCAGAGGAATATTAAGTTGTAGATATCTTATTAGTAAAGAAAGTACTTTGTTTTGAAGGCCAGTTAACTGGAAAGTCAGTCTTTCCATTTGTTTCTAGTCATATTAAGAAACTCTGAGATGAATACTGACATGCAAAATTTAAAAAAAAAAAAAAAAAAAAAAAGTTGCCAAAAACTAGCTGACCATTTTCTATTGTATACCTGTTTCTTAAGTTGACCAAGACCAGTTTTTGCTAAGTGACATCCTTGACTCCCTGCTAAGATCAGGGCATCTATGCTAGCCGTATACCATGATCCGTGTAATTCAGGTCCTGCTGTATCTGCTGAGCTGCTCTCAAGCTGTTGCGACTTTGGTGTTGCACATGAAGCTGTCAGAGATATTCTAAACCCAGATCCCAGGTTTCTCACATATCAGAGCAGGCTGAGAATGAACTGTTCCCTTCACAGCTCAGAACTATCAGATGCAGAAATCACAGCCAACTATAATCTTCAGTCCCTGGCAGAGAAAAACACATTTTCAATTCCTGCTAAAAGTACTACTTCTTGCCTGTATGCTAGTTGTGCCTGTGGAAACTGGCAGCCTTGCATACATCAAGTTGCTTTCTATTCTATTTTAAAATACTAACTTGCCAGCTTACTATGTTTGAGGAAAACACCTTAAAGGCTCAATCCTGCACAAATAAAACAAAATGTTCATTGGATTTAGTGGAGTAGAGAGCCTCCAGTATTCAGGTTTATATTGTTCCTGGGTCCGCAGAAGGGTCCCTTAACTTCATGCAGCATCTGTGAACACCACAGTTTGAACTGTGCAAAGGGCATAGCTGAATCCTGTCCCTGCAAACTAGCAAGGGGAGAGGAAACAGGTGACAAGGAACACCTTAACCTATCCTGATCCTATTCTCAGAAAGTACAATGGGGCTTTCCAGCCTGCAAAGGGGAAAGGAGAGCACTACAAAATGAACTCGTATAAGGAAAAGGAGTATGATCTCTAGATCATACTCATAGGAGTATGATCTCTGTTGGTGGCACGGCTCCTTTCCAAAACTGCTTTTGGAATAGATGAAGACAGTAATTCACTAGGATGAACACCTCTGAAATAGGTCTGAAAGGTGGGAAGCGTTAGTTGTGGAGACTTTTCCTTCTCCCTCACACAATGCATGTGGCTTGGCCAGTTTGAACTGTGCAGGACCTGCCAATGAAGTACAGAACTGCTGTTCGCACTCGGACGGCCTGATAAGTGTCTGAGCTTACTGTGTCACCAGTGATAGCATGCAGACACAAATTCAGCCTGCAAGATGCACACAGGGGAGTCAACGTAGATGCAGGCATACAGGCTCATTCCAGCTGCCCTGGGGAGCAGTCTCCCTGACCTCACTGCAGCACCAGGTTTGCATGCACGCAGCTCTGTGCCTGCAGTCCCTGCGGCTCAGCCCATGCTCCATTAGGTGTTGCTCTGTGTCTGCAGCTCCGGCAGGGCCAGGGTCACCAGCCCAGCACCAGCAGCCACAGGTGTCCTTGGGCTGAGAGCAAGCGCCCAACTCAAGAGTGGGAATTCCTGAAAAAGGCCCTTCTCTTTGCTTAGCGCTCTTGTTAAGAGGTATCTATTTCTGAACAGATTACAAACAGCAAGGACAGTTGTTATCACATTTAAAAATAGCCCCATAGGAAGGCTTAACCTTTCCCTGGCCAGCAGCAAATTCTAAGTGCTACTCCTAGATCAAAAAGGCAGTTATTTAGCAGATCTTACACAGGGAAGAATGGCTCAAAAACATCTCCATGTGAGATTCCTGCAGGAGATTCTCACCCCACCTAACCCTGAGCCTGTGCCCAAAGGACAGTCCCAGCACCTAAGTCAACAACCACATCCCCAGCTCATTACAAGGCTGCAGCCATACTTGCTGCAGCGCTTCACCATTCACACTTAATGTGTCTGTAAACGTAAGGGAATGTAGGAGAAGCTCCTTGTGTTTCGAGCCCACTGTACCTTGCACTCATCTGGATACATTAGCAAAGGCAGCACCCTGACCAAGGGCTGTGCACACAGTGCTTGCACCACTTACAGTGGGAAGGGGATACCATCAAAGCAGAGCACGGTCACTTTCATCTGTTAAATAAGCCCCTCTCCTATTGGAATTAAAGTGATTGTACAGTCTTACACAACTCTACCCCCAGGAATCTAAAGGATTCTCTAAGTGACACCAGTCACGGTGCTGCACAGCCCTACTTCCGAGCTTGGTGTCAAGTACCAGGCTCACATGCATGGTGGGATGCGCACAGTGCGTGCTCACACACACAAGGACATCCGCAGGGTTGGGAACCAAAAGGAAGCGCTGCCCAGCCCCACAATCCCGGAATTCCTGCCAGACCCATGCGTTGCTGCTTGGCCAAACAGTTAAACCCAATCTGCCAGCTTGCCGGGTGAGCAATGTGAGCCTGCATCTGAAGCCAGTACGCAGTCTTCTCTGCTCTTCTTGCTCTTTACATTAAATATGATGGAACTGCATGCTGAAGGACTATTTAAAATACCTTCCCAAGAAGTCTGAAATAACTGCTTCCCTTCCTGTGATCAGAAGTTAGAAGGCCTTCGTGAACCACGAGTTTAAAAGCATGGTCCTGCCCAATACTGCAGGAAGCACAGTGAGGCAGCGCATGCACAAAAAGCCCTGGGACACAGGCAGTCTAGCTTCAGGAATTTCAGTGTACATCTTTTCTGGATACTACTTTATTTTTAATTACAGCCTTCATATTTCATACATCTATGCCTTTCAGGAAGAATATATACAGAAAACGGAGAATACTACATGTGAATCATAAGTATGCTTTTAACACGTACGTAATTTTTTTAATTGAAGCATTATCCATCACTCAAAGTGTGCATAGGTACATAAACAGAAACCTTTCTTTTGGGGAAATCTTCACCTTTCTCAATTCAGATGATAATAACACAATTTTCAGGGAGCAGATCACTGAAGGATGTGATATTGTATAAAGACATTCTTCTTTCGAATCACTCTTTTCTCAGGGGAAATGTAAAACAATTTATGAAACTCAAAATATAATAGCCTAATGATGAAAGGTCTCATCTAAAGTCAATGGAAAGAGTCAATTGATTTCACTTTGCACTGGATTTATCTCAGTGTGTCACTGCTGCAGGTGCCGCAGCCCTGCCACAAACATGGAGCAGCACTGGTGCAGCCCAGGGCTGAGAATGGTCTCCATAATAGATGCAAGAGAGCAAGAACAGATGAAAGCAAGAATGGCCTTTGCACACATGAATGAATTTAACAGGACACAGCCTTATTAAACTAGGTACAGAAACACTAATGGTCATACAGACAGTATCAGAAGAAACTCATACCTCTGATCATGAAATGCCTCAATGCTCCAAGGTCTCCATTTCTAACATATCTGTAAAACTAGGCCAGAAACATGCAAGCAGTCTGCTTTGTATGTTCTGAAAACATGTTCTCATGTTTTCAAGAGCATGAACTCTACAATCAGTGACAATGTTGAAGTATTGGGGTGAAGTCTGGCTACCACCCATTTCCTACGCTGGAATACAACCTACGCGCTGCCCCTGCCCTCCTGCTGCATCCCACTCCAGGAGCAGAAGAGAAAAGAGAAAGGCACATTCCTGCTATCAGCAGACCGTGCTACAGGTGTCTGACACTGCAACACGAGCAAGGGACTTCTTCCTTTCTCCCGTGCAACTTCAGTGCTATTCTGGGACAGAGCTCGGTGCTCAGCAATAGCATTGGTGACATGCAGGAAATAGCTCCCATGGCAGTAATCTGAGCTGGCTGCTTGCACAGGGATTTTCTGTTTGTCCCTCTTTGGAAGATAAGTCTCTATTCTGAGATACCAGCGGTAAAATATATTGGGCTGGCCACTGGACTGCACTGGATTAAACTAGTTTTGAGTCATTTGTGAATTTGTAATCCCTCTCATACAGCCATACTTACCCTATCTCCACATTGCTGTGGAAACTGAGGAACGTTTAGAATCCTGTTGCTTATTTTTGGGAAAACTGTTTGCAGGAGTTGGTGTCCTCCCACAAGTGATACCTTCATTGCCCATACGAGTTTACAAGAAACATGTTATTGTCATTAAGTACTTACCCTACAGAAAGGTGGTCAGTATGCGCATGAGGCGGTGTCCTGGCAGCCTCACAGCAAAACTTGCTTTTAATAATGCACAGGCTAAGTTTGCTCTACTGACTAAACACAAAGTCCAGTGCAGAGACGCACCATGCCAAAGGCTGTACAGCAAATGGGTGTGCATGCCCACAGCAGCAGCCAAGCCTCGGGAGCCTCAGGCCTGGCACACCTGAGCGCAACCTCTGCAATGTCCTCACCGCAGGCAAGGTGATTTGGGACTGGACTCTCAAGTGGCTATGAGCATATATGCAGCCTTATTGAGCCATAAATATGCAGAGCAATGTGCTCAGGTGATTTCCAAGTTCACTAAGTTTTATGAAATCTATTTCTTAGCCAAACAACTGCAAATGAGCAGTGTCTGCTGACATTTTTTTATTACATTTCTCCTTACTGTGTTTTTGTGGGAAATTGTTTTCCCAATCAGTGTTACAGTAACAGAGACTGTTAAAGAAATTCACCTAAAGAAACTAGAGAGAAAAGATGTGACCGCCTGTGCCTGTGAAATGGGCTCCTTTTCATTTTTCAGTGCAGCTTTAAGACCTGATTAAAATAATAAACCAATACAATGATCAATTCAGAGAGTGGAGAAACACGTTTGCCAGACAACGCCTGCAGCCATGCTGCTGAAATAAATCAAAGTAATGGCAGAGCTGAGAAAGGAGCAGTTTAACCTGAATGTTGTACCATGTATTCTTGAAATTTATGCTTTGCAGCGACACTATTAAGCATTTTTAGACCATACTGATGAGGAAGAACATACTACCAAGGATATTCTTTCCCCTAGTTACATTCAATAACAGCCCAAGCTACTTGATTTATTATTTTTCAATTACCCCTCTGTCACAGAAGTGTATCCTCCCCCAGAAACACCCACGTTGGCACATTTCTGTTAACGTGCAGCACCTTCAGAAAGTTTTCAAAGAGTGCTCAAAAACCCAGTGTTTAAAAACAAGGTATGTTTATACTACTCTCCCATTTATTTCGGTTAATTGTGTTGTATATGTAATTGCCCAAGAGCAAGGCAGTGGAATACGCATTTCTTTTCCATTTCTAAGGGCTTTACCACAGGGTCACCCACTCAATGAACATCAGAGACCCACAGCCACGTCCTCCTTCCCCCTCATACATCACTTGTGATCTGGCAGGCCCTGTTAAGCACTTGGAAGGCAGGCCTACCGTGGGGTTAGCAGCTCATTAAATGCTGCTCCTCAGAGCTAATAAACGCGCATTAGCTGAATCCTACATCGCAAGTGACTGGCAAAGCTGAGCCCTCCCTGCTGCATTCCCTGGCCGTCACACAGCATGGTGCGCTGCAGTAATTAATGCAAAAACACATGCTAATTCTGTTGATATTTGATATAGAGCAGCGTTGCCTCAAAGTGGTTGTCAAAATCATGTTTGCCGATAATAAACTGTTCCTATGCAAGTGGATGCTGCAGCCTCCAGCCGCAGTGTTTATCATATTACAGTGTTACAAGCACTCAACTCTGAATATTCACGGTCAGAAATTAAGTGATATTTTTTGGAAGCTAACAATAGTTGATGCTGAGCATCTCTGGGTTTTGGCAGTGCTTTAGGGTGTCTGAGAAATAAAAAGCCAGATACACGATCCATTTCTAAAACAGTAACTGAAAGCCAGGCACCTAGCAGGTCATGTTTGGGTACCAATATAAAACCTCCATCCACACATACAAACTGTATATTGGTAGGGTTTAAAAACCAACAAACAAAATACTTGGGAAACCACCACTGTATCTCAGTGCCTCATTTTCAGCACTCGGCTTTCTACACCTAAGCAAATAACAAAATCAAAATAAGAGGATGCTATTTACTCTGGGGATGGTTCTAAGGCCTGTTTACAAACAGAAAGGTCCACTTTCCTCCGGACTGTGTTTGTCAAATGCTCTGAAAAGATTCACTCACTGTTTTAAACAAACTGTAAGCAGGATAAATCAGATTCAATGCCTGAAATGTCCATTTGGGACAGAGTCATCAAGGAAGAGGATGGCACACAGAGCAAAGAGCTACAGCTCTTCACAGCAGTCAGAAGATCAGAAGAGGAGTGTTCCCAGAGGAGTGGTTTTCCTACCTCTCCAGGATATCTGACAGATCAGAGTGTTATCTGAGTGGCTGGGAACTATCCCACAGCCTTTAAACAAGCGCTATACTTGCACATACAATGCAGTTTTATTTATTTGGCTCGATGTCAGTCACTAGATGGTAGCAGAAAAGGCACAGCAGGGAAAAAAGCAGAAGACGGCACAGACTTTGAAAAGCCTGAGATAAAGCTCATAAAAGGTGCCAAATGTGCCATTCATTTTATGGGTCTCCATCAGTGTATTGACCATCTTGTATACTTGCCTTCCAGTGGGTCCTGTAAAGCGCTAAAACATCATTCTCAGAAACAGAACAGTTACTAAAATTATGAAACAGAAGCTTTTCATAAAGCAGGTTCTTTAGGAAGCCAGTCCTACACCCTCTCATTTCTCCCCCTGACACAGACATGGTGTTGCCCTACAGACTCACTGTCCCAGAGCAATGAGTCTGTGCCTTTCACTTGCTATACAATTTTAATCTTAAAAAGGGGTCCTTTTTTGTCACTCCTTTGTTGGTAAGGAATGTACGGTTCCTGTCCCAAACCACGGTTTCTCACAGCAATCCCTTGGACAAACACGTTAATTAAAATGTCATTATGACATTTCTTTCTGCGTGAGATCACAGTTTTGTTTTTAAGAAGAAAGCAATGGCAAGGTGGGAGAAAAGCAGAAGCGGGCTGTGGGATGATAAGAGCACTGCTAATTACACTTTTCACCTGCCTGCAATACTGTGATACTGCTGAAATGCAAGCACCAGATCCAGCACAAGCAATAGGCATAAGCAACAGCATTGTGTTTGGGATCTTGGACATAGTCCAGCTCCCTGTGTTCCAGAACCACTGATCTGGATGACTTTAGTAAGTCGTTCGTGCCTTTCAGCTCTTAGTCGCAAGGTGTGGACAGAAGACAGAGATTGATTTAATGGAGAATGAATGTAATGCTCTGCAAGTAGCTTAGACTGCATCAATTAATCAATTATCTGAGTACATTCCACTTTAGGATATTCATCACTATTCTAATCTTTAATCAACTGCTTGTTCCACACACTATGCAGCTCCTGAGCTTCCATCTGTGAGAAGAACAATATTCACTTTGCAAAGGAAAAACACCTCTTCCAGTGCCAACCATGACAAACAAGAAGCGAGCTGACCATTATATAATGTGACCCATCTTGTAACCAACAACTACAGATGGTGCTGGCACTCGCTGCGGCTTCAGTTGATACAAACCTTAAAAATATTTATTGCAGATTGGTAGGAGTAACTGATCTGAAGAAGATTTTCACCTTCACCTTGGCACGTGCAGAGCCAACTTCTACAACCAGCTGCATTATTTCCTTAAGTCAGAAGTGCTTTCTAGCTGTGATTTTTTATTTTTTTGTTTTTTGCAAAGGAGGAAGAAAGTTTGAAAACTCTTTGTATCACCACCAAGTATCACTACATTCTCCCCCTCTTCTGGCTTTGGTGTCAGCTAACTCTATTCCCAAATGAACCAGCCCACCCCACCAAGGCCTGATCCCAAGCCTAAGGGACCTCTCCGTTGACGTCAGCGGGTGTCAGAGCACATCTGCAACTGCTTTTGTTCATTATTTGATCCATATATTGTGTAAAATGAGTCATCTTATTGAGGCCACTCCAAGTCCTATCAGTCTCATCGCCCCACAACAATTTCATATGGTTGTTCACAATGTTCTCTGAACCACCACCACCATCTAGGAGCTGTGGAAGGTCTTTCTGCAAGACGACCACTTCATTAGTATGCAGTGAAGGAGTCCTGGTGACAGAAGACAAAGGAGTGTCTTGGGAGGGGAGGAAAGGAGAGATCACAGATTGAAGGTAAGTGGATCAAAAAGTATCTGCAATAGTGAGAAAAATGCATTTGTTGATAACAAATTTGGTGCTTGATGTGCATACATACTTCATTATCTAACTTCTAATCAAGAGCCCGGATTTATCCTTCAGGGTTGAGAGACAGAAAAGCTTAAAATGGTCGGTGACCACAGAAAGGATTAGCACATTATTATCTTTTTAATCCACAACATTTACTTTTTCAGGATTTACCGGAGCTAATACAAAAGTGATTAGCGCTCTGTTTTTGCCAAAATAAGAGGTTGTTTATGACTCCATTCCCACACATGGCCTGTAAAAAAACCGATAGCATTGACTGGAAAGTGGCCAACAACAGAAAGTTTCATCAGCGACGAAATATTCACAGAAATAGATTTGACTTGTGCAAGTCCTAATAATTACCTGGATCTCCTAAAAGTAAAGCACAAGTATGTTACATTACACCACCCTGCAAGCACACAAAAGGTGGCATGGAGAGTCCTATAGCATTCTTGCCTTTGCTAGACATATGCTATTTTTAAAAACGTGGGATAACCAGCCCCAGCATTCCAGGATCTTAGTCAACCCTCAAAAAGTCATGACAAAAAAATGCTGAGACGTTAAAAATAATCAATGCTATTTTTTGTACGTGCATTCCAGCTTCTGAGAATTCAGGATTCACGCTTTTCATTTTTACTCCAGATTTGTGGTGGCAGGAAATAGATATTTTTTCTGAAAAAAAAGTTGAAATTCTCAGGCCATCACAAAACTTGAGCGCCCAAGGTTTTAAGAATTGTCAAAAATCGACTTACTCAAGCCACGTAAGTCAAATTGTTAACCTTTTTCAGAATAGCCTAGGAATCTGGGAGTTCAGGATTGCGTGTCCCACCCTTTCCAAACCAGACTCATGTTCCTAGAGGACATACTATTTTAAAAGGCATTTAGATGGCTAAATCCTAATATTTGGAGTTAGCTGGTTCTCTACTTTTAAATACGTGGCACTCCCTAACTTTGCTTTTCAGTTATATCTGAAATACTGCAACAATAGCAATAAAGCAGAACAATGATGGTAAACTGAAAGGATTGACAGCTAAACACATTTAGAAAAGTAAAATGTTCCCATCATTTTATTTACTCTGAGCAGTCATGTTTGTGTGTGCATTTGGAACAGGCTTAGAGAAGCAGAATTTGTTCTTGTCTTGGATTTCAAGCAGAAGCGAGTCTCCTGTATCTTCTACACCAACCTGCAATGTCTTCAGGAAAGTTTTGGTTACTTCCCTAAGCCTCTCTAATGCTTATCAGAATCAAACTATACTCCAAAAGTCTAACAACTGAATGCTACCAGTCTTTAAATAGTAGTAAATTTTAAGTTCTTCAAAGGCAGTGACATTGAGACATCCTTTGCTCTTGAAAGTGGCAAGAAGTTAAAGAAGGCAAATAGCACAGCTTACCCCAGCAAATCCTGAACTGCCATAGCTTTGCCTTGAAATCAATCCTGTTTGGTCTGCGATAAGAACAACAAGCAGTATGTGCCTTCACACACACAATCAGCCAGAACTCTTACTGCACCTAGTATTTTAAAACACGCCCTTAGTGAATTTGCAATGAATACCTCTATTAAGACTCTCCAACACATGAATATTTCCCTCTCTAAAAAGAGGCTAAAATTCAAGGTGAAGAAATTTAACTGTGGGGCTGATTACTCCAGTACCTCCTTCACCTTGAGCCTGAAAGGACAAAAGACAAACTTGTGAGAGCTTTTTTTTCTTCCCCAGCTTGAAGTACAGATCAAATGTGAATTGCTACAGAACTCTGAGGCGGATTAGGATTTCAAAATGTCTTGTTCTCATTTAAAAAGGTTATGTCTTTACTGCAGTCTCAGTATCTCAAGTAGAAGTTCTGGGCTGGCTTCAGACCACTTAGATCTCTTACTGTGAACAGTGTGACTCTGGTAGTGTGGAGATGACTTTTGGCCTGCAGCCCAAATGTTTACTTAGTATCTAGGGAAGCTTTGTGGCCTGCCTGGGTTTCCTTCCTCCACTGCCAAGTGCAGCTGAGCTGGGTTTAACTCCCTGGCTCCCACAATGCAAACACGTGCTTTAGCACTTACACAGAAAAGACAAAGGATAAAACAACCCTCAGGCCACAGAAATACAAATATTTTAATATATGAATGACATCAGCAAATACCCTTCTTCTGCTCACTAGCAGGTACCAAGGCTGCTATTTTCATCTTTAACTCCACTAGCTGCTTGCAAAACAGCATGTGTGCTGCGTGTACTAGATGTTCCACGTCAGCAAACACCTTGGTCAACCACACACACTCACACACCTCTCACCTTTGGAGAAGGCTGGTGCTGGACTAACACTTGGTGCTTGTGCTGCGAGCATGCTGCCCGCTCAGTACTAACCTTCCTTCTCCCTCCTTGGTCCTGGTGGAAGATGCCTGACTCAAAAGGGAGTTAGTTCCCTTGTGCTGGGCAGCTGCTAGGTAGCTCATCATCGCCACAGCTGCCCACTGGGGCCAAGGAGGTGCTAGAGCTGCCTCTGTACAGCGAAGGTAAGAAAACATCTAACGGATTTAAACTATATTTAAATAATTTGTCACTCTCCTTCCAGCCCCTACCTGCATTTCTGACTCACATCTGCTTCCACTAGGATCATTTCTTGTAGAGCAAGGATTTTAAGACAATAGTCTAAAAAACCCTGGCAAGGATGTGGGTAATACACTTCCCAGTCACACAGCAGACAGGTGGAAAACATGATACAAGAAGAGTCAATAGCTGCTTGTTATCACACTCCCTCTGAACTGCAAAAATGTCTTAGAGAGCTGTGAATTACTCCCCTATTGTTCTTGCTATATCATTATTTTGAAGTGGTTCATGCCAGTGCTATTTGGTTGCCTGCTTTGTTTGCTTTATCAGTTTGCTAGGTGATGTATAATTAAAAAAGCCCTGTTTTACCACCTCACTCACAGATCTCTTTAGATAACACAACAAATGTGACAGCAAGAGAAACACAAAATAAGCTTCAACTGCTGCAGCTTCCCTCTGAATTTATTGGAACTTTCCCTTCTGGGATACGTGTCTCTCATCAGAAATGGCTCTGTGCTACAAAAGCCAGTATTTATTTCCCGCTGACATCAGTGAACACGACGGCTCGTTGACATAAGGAAGCACAGTTTCAGACAGCAGGTGAGACTGGACGACACTCCCCAAACACTCACAGTCTGCAGCTCCTGACAAAGCCAACCAGGAGGTACGTCACGTTTGGAGATACACCTGGAGATTGCCATCACAGATTAGAGCTGGACAGTAAGATGCTGTGCACAGATACTCCACAAATGCTTGCTCCAGTGAACAAGCTCTGCTCCTCCCCCCCACTGGCACTCTCTTTCACCCTTTCAGCCTCAGCAACCAGTACTGCCAGCTGCTCCATCACTTCCGCCAGTCTCCTGGAGTCTCCATCTCTGACCTCTCTTCAGCTTGTGAAACAAAACTTGCTGATATCACCTCTGCTGTCACAGCCGCTTTGTCTGTCACTGCATCTAGAGCTCCTGCCCAGGCTCTTCTCAGGCCTTGACAACACCACCTTTCCTTCAAATAAAAATCACTCTTCACCCTTCACAGTTTCCTTCCAAATTCCACTTCTCTAACTCATCACTCTAACTATGCTTTTTTCTTACCCCTACGCTTTGTGCTTCCTTCTTATCACATCAAATAAAAGCAACTTTTGTTCATTCCCAAGATCTTCCAGGGCCAATCATTCTCTCATACACTATTTATGCCTTCTCCCACCTTCAATAAGCCCGTCATGCCACGTTTCATCACACACAAGACATTCTGAAACATCTTTTGTTCTTTCTTCTGTGCTGTTTCTCATACAAAGATGTGGACAGCCAGCAAGTTATCTCATTGACCTCTTTCAAACACTTCTCTCAAATCTTCTTCGCCTTCGTACAGAAGTGAAACTTGGCATCCCCGCTAGCTGTGGCTGTGCAGAACCAGTATTACCCATAAGAAGCTGCAGATTTGTTTTACCTATCACTCTGAGACCATTGGTGGCCTCCTGCCTTAGACACACTGAGCTATATAGGGTAGGGACCCTATGACCAGGAATTTAAGTGCTGCTTATAGATGAAAAAAAAATGATGACCCCTATGTTTCAGAGAAAAAATAGTTGAAGTCCGTGGATTAACATTTATAAAGGCTTACATTTACTTACAAACTCATTACTTAAAATATGAACACTGTCCCTAACATAGAAATGTCTGGACAGAAACACTTTTCTTAACAAGTAAGAGAAATCTCAATGTTTATCAAGAGTAGTTTCAAGAGGTTGTGCTGTTGCCGTTTGATAGTATTATATTGCCAAGCCTTAGTCATGTCTGGTAAAGCTATGTGACAAATAGTTAAAACACATTCCTGTAAGCCATTTTGGGAGCAAAGAGCAAAACACATACATCTCCTCTTACCCTTGCTCCACTGCTGAATAATAACTTATGAACCAGCAATTTGTGAACCTGCGAAGATTTGCACACCAGCAGTTATCTTCTACGCTTTATCTTTAAGGAACCTGAAGGTGAAACGTGGCCCTCGTGGCAGGCAAGTGGTCAGTTCAGAAAGATGATGGGTTAGATTTCAGTTCTCTTCCACTGGAGCTGGTTTGGTCACAGTCTTTGGACATACTAGTTTGGGCACTTTAGATTAGCTCATGGTGGCCAAGATAACAAGAGCCTGCAAGCTTAAGGGTTGGAGGAACTCTGGTGTACAGGACAAAGAGTATGGAAGCCCAACCAAAGCTGAAAGACATTGCATGGCCAGAGAAAAAGCTCTTATGCAAATTGCTGGCTTCAGGGGCATGAAGCAAGATTGTACAGTAGTAGGTTTGCAAGCATTTGTTTCTTCTGCTCTCTCCAGACATTAGACAGCAGTGCATATGAGAGCAAAAGGATTAAGCAGTCTTTTTCCAATCTCTGCCTTCCAGAAATAAGATTGATACTAAGCCATGTCAGCAACCCTAGTACCACTTCAAGTTGAAAATATGGACAAGGTTAGTAAGGCACCACAGCATCGCAGTCAGCAGGGCAAGAGGCACATTTTTCCCCTTCAGCTGCATCTCATTTTCCCCTAAGTTGTCACGTAACTCTTGGTCAAAACAGTAGCAACAAATAAGGAAGGCCTATGCCTCACACAAGGCTTGCACTGGTTTAACTAAAATCAGTTTTGAAGTCAAATCAGTTCAGCAGGTATGAAATCCCATGTGAATCCACTTAACTTAGTGCACAGACATCAATTTAGCTCATCTGAGTTGCTGCAGTAGGCTAAATCAATACAAGGCGCTTGTAGATGGATATAAAAGTACATTCACGTGGGGTTTGTTTCAATTTAGCCAGTTGTGTTAGGCAGCAATTTTAGTTAAACCCAAGTAAGTTTTCTTTGCAGGCTATCGTTAAACCCTAGATTATGACACTAATTACCCATATCAGAAAGGAACTCACACATCTCTGAGCAGGCTACCCAGCATCTCTGCAGCACATCCCACATCAGATAGATGTGAAACCTGCCATCGAAACCTGGTGTCACCAACCTCTCACTGCTGGGGCAGCAACACCACCAACATGCAGAGCCAAGGCACATCATCACCACTCACATCTCATATACTGAAGCAAAAGGGAACTGGCAACCTCCAACATGCTGCAAAATGTGCAGCATCCTTCTTCTAAACTACACAAGCTCAGGAGTCAGCAGCAGCAAAGGAGCTTTCTCATGCTGCTCTTGAAAAGGCTTCCTATTTGGATACCAACAACAGACAGGAATAAGAGTTTTGACATGGCTTTGTAAGGCATGGCCAAACAACACACTAGCTGGCTGTAAGCCAATGCTCACAGGGAGACTAAGCTCCAGTCTGAAAGCCCTTTGCAGCCACAACACTCTCAGTGTGCCACAAAGCACATCAACTCTCCACATCAGTGCATGGAAAGGGAGATAGAAGCTCCAACTCCATGTGCCCAGCTCCTTCCTCCCCTCTATAAACCCATGGCTGGCCCTTGACAAGGTTATAAAGCTTATCTGAAGCTGGCCAGACTGGACTTCATCCCTTCCAACCCTCCTGTCCTCAATGAGAGCATTCTTTCCACATTTCTTAGTTTCCTCGAGGATTGATACAGTGAGGTAACCTGTGACAACCTGTCCCCATACGAGCTTCATCTCCTCACAGAAACATCCAAAGAGAAATAAATGGAGGACTACCGACACCAGGAAAGGATGTGGAAAAGAAGAAGAACTAGCATACAAGGCTGCTGGAGGGTATTCTTCATGGCCAGGAAGCAGGTGCCCCTTCTGACCCACCTGCTGCGCCAAGCAAGCCATAATCTGCCCCATCCAAACACTGTGGATGGAAAGCGCCCTGAGCAGAGAAGCATGCAGCACCACGGCCACTTCTCTCTGAATCAAAGCAGTAAGGTTGGATAGGCCACTGACAAAATAGCGATTGCAATTATATGCTTTTTCTATTTATTAACAGATTAATGTTTACATCCAACTGCTGCTACCAGCCTGAAGGGGAAATGGAGCAGAATGAGGTCACCAGAGGTCACAGCTCATTCAACACATCAGTACAGTCAAATCTGCTCAGCAGAGCTTTGATTACTTCTCCAAACTTCAAGGCTGGTTTGTGCTAAGATTTTACTTTTTTTTAGAAAGCGAGCAATAAAAGGCTAAAGCCAAGGCCATGTTAAGATATTAATAAATCTCTCAGCTAGCAAAAATATTATCTTTATTTGGGAAGCTGAACGCTTCTGAATATTAAATCAAAACCATTCAGCTCTCTACACCCAGAAGTCTCACTCCTGGATGAAACTGGGGCTGTGGTGAGATTTAGTGAGCTCGCACGGGGCTAACTGCACAGCCCTTGGGATTAATCCATTCTGTAGTCACAACCATTAATACATCCCTCTCAGCTCTTCTTCCCACGTGCACTGAGCAGGATGCTGCCCTTGCAACCTTACCTAATGCATGTTTTAGCTGGGTGCTCGCTTTTAAGACATCAAGTCTCACTTAAAGATCAGCCTCCAAGCCCAGTCATTGCTAAAGCAACCCTACAGTGCACACCAAGGCCGGCCTCTGTCAGCACATCAGTGTGACCACCAGAAGCATGGCTACCACAAGCCATAGTTAACTCAGCAGGAGGGAACAAAACCACAGCCATAATATCACCACTCAAGAACTCCCACACAACCCTGCCTGAGCAAGGGGGCATAAAAAAGGAGACAAATCCTGATCCTCCCAATCCATTCAATCCACCTTGCACAGAGTGTTTCTGAACAGCAGGTCTTCTACCTCTGAGCAGAAGGCCCTGCCTCTCCCTGGCATGACTGCCTGCACCTGTGGCAGCAGGGCTTTGACACCTTCCTGCAGAGCAATAGAGTCTCCTGGTAAAAAAATAATAACCAGCACTTTGGTCTGTAAAAAGAGCCAGCAGCAGGCTTACCCTTTTGTGCATTATACTTTATTTAATTATTATTATCATTGTTTGCAACACTGTGCTCAGGATAATGGATTTGTAACCGGCTGAGGCTTGTAAAGAATTTAAGTATCAGGCTAAGAGAATCATTATTATTTCATGGAAATGAAGCACGCTTGTTTTAACTCCAATAGAGGAAAAAGCCAGCTCCCATTTTTTCCTCTACTGCTTTTCATAGGAAGAGCAAATTTCAGTAGGATATGGCCTGGGTTGTCAAGCCAGGGAAATGAACTCAGCCATGACCCGAATCTCAGCACAAAGTTTGCCAGGACTTCAAGTGCACCTCTTTGATGTTGATTTGGCTAAAAATAAACCAAAAAAAAACAAGCAACAACAACAAAACAAACAAAAAGAACCCCATTCACTCTCCACCCCAGAACCAGAGACATACTGAGAGGTCAGTGTTATACACATAGAAAAGAGGGCTGTACATGCAACATAACCCCAGAAGCGATGACAGCGTGCTCCAGGGACACCCAGCGTACCCCAGAGCTGGTATGCTGGGATCAGATCAGGCACTGCAGTGAGCAGCTCTGGACAAAGGACCATTTTCCCTGCCAAAAAACAGGTAGCTTATGTCAAACTCCATGTTGGTATACCTGCACCGCAGCCAGCAGCCAAGCTTATCCATTTAAAATTTGCTCTGTATGTCTATTTTTCATTGGACATAGTCTTACAACAAAGCAAGCACCTTGTGACTGATGTTGGCATGAAATATGAAAAGAAAGCCACTTTTCCAGCCTTTAAGTGTTTTCAAGGATTTTGAAAATTTCCTGGACCGGGTTAACAAGCCGACACCAGACAAATTTGCAAGCTGAAATCTGATGGAAAAGAAAACACAGGTCTACAGCAGATTCAATTATTTTTGTTCAGTTATCACAAAATATTTTGACTTGGTTGAAAATGGAAGTTAATTCATACAAGAAAGCATGAGGAGCCATTTACCGTCATTAGCCATACACATTCATTTTAAAATGAAAGACGGTGCCTGATAATTTCATCGCTTTTCCCCTAGATTTAACTCCTCCTTCCTTGCAGACAATTTCCCTGCCATTTAAAAGATTTTGCATTTAAAACAAAAAAAGTGTCAAAAGATACTCTTGATAAAAGCATCTTGAACTCTCTGGGTAAGCTCAGCCCCTGCATCCTGCCCACAGATGCCCATAGCCATCTCCGAAGTGGGCTGACTCTGCAGCACTCCATCCAAACCCCAATGACAGAACCAACTCCCAGAGCTTTGACAGCCTGAACGCACACTTAGTTGATCCTTTAAAAACAAACCAAAAACCCAACACAAAACCAACCCACTAACATTATCTCATCTCTCCAGCAAGGCAAAAAGAACCATCTTTGATGCAGCCCTTCGCTCTGTGCCCCCACATCAGGGCTGTGTGTGGTTTCAAAGCCAAAGCATGCAGCAGGGCTATTTCTGATGGGCAGAAGCAGAAATCAGCTCCCAGGGAATCTCCAGCGTGAGCCCAGTGTGAGCACAGCCTCTGTGCAATGGCTGGCCTGACAGACAGCCTCTGTCCTCTAAAACATAAAGAAATGGAAAGTACATCTATGAAAGTTTCACCAACGTGGGGCTGGAGGAAGAAAAGAAAAAAAAAGAGAGAAGGCAAAAGGGCTTCAGAGAAGACAGCCCCTTGAGCGATTTCCAAACATCAAAGAAAAAGGCCTCCAGCGTGTTCTCCTCATGTGATAGCTTTGCTCCCCCTCCCTGCCTGCAGGCACGTTTCTACAGCTCCGGACAGCTCTGCATCCACGTGCACCACCTGCCTCTTGCTCTGAGTACCTGGCACTGTCACTTCAGAGCAATCAAGGCTCATTCTGCATGGAAAGAAGCTCTTGCAAAGCAGGTGGAACCAGCTGGGGAGTACCAGAGCATACAGCAGCTCTGTATCAGCCTCGCTCCTGTTCAGCCTGCCTGCTCCTTCATCCCTAATGCATCTACTGCTTTGGTGAGTGCTTTTGCTTTGCCATTAGATTGTGGTATTTGGGTGTTTCCCACTTTGACACCTCTGTTTGCACAGGGATTTCCCTTCCCCTACAGGTCCATGTTTCTATTTTTATGTTCTCCTCAAGGTTACCTTTTCTGCCTGGACATCTCTTCATTCATCTCAGCAGTGCGATCAAACTGTCAGATAAACTTCTTATGACCATCACTCACTCTCGCTTCTAAACCTCCCGAGACCACTGCTAAACCACCCACGTTAAAACCTTCCATATTGGTTTTGACAAGAGCAGTCCCAGAATTGGCCAGGCTGGGATTTGTGGCACCATGTTTGTTGTGCAAGGGAGGAAGAAGCAGCCTGGGATGGACCTGGCCAAACAGCAGGTGGAAACACTTACCTCTTTTAGTCTGCAGCTAGTCAAGCTAATGAAGGGACCTCACGCTCTTGGATTTGGTTTTCAAGTGAGCTCTGTAGGCCTGTGCTGCCTTGTAGATGTATGATGCGATGCCACTGAAGTGCCTGTGCTTAAAGACATTTACCTGACACGTGGCACCCAGAGTTTCATGCCCATTTTGAACCTCACTGCCACGCCGGCAGCTCACACTTCACATTCCCATGGTGCTGGCAGAACCTGCCACCTATAGCAGCTGAACCACTCTGCTACAGAACCTGCCCTTCTGCTAGGGAGAGATGTTGGGTTACATTCACCATGTAACACAAGACTAATTATTTTACAAAAGCACCAAATTCCTTGTCAGCTGTTGCCTGTCAGGAGAAAATAAGAAAATCAATGAAATCAGAAGACTGTAGAGAGAAGAAAAAAGAAGGAAAAAAAAAACACACTGAAATCAGTGCCTCTTTCATTTGCCTGAACTAAAGAAGATATACTACTGGAGTAGCAGGGATTTCCATTTCTAAAATATCCAGTCCTGACCAGCACAGGCACGAGCAGGAGCTGGGATGTATTTCTCAGCAGCATTGTCACTACAAACAGTACAATTTCTTTCCTAGTGTAATGCTGGTTGCATTTTACTTAAGTTATAGAGCAGCTCAGCACAGATCTCTCTGCCAAACTCAAACATGTTGCAGTGCCACTCATTCCTGACCCGTGTGATTGAAATGGAGGGATTACTCTGCTCAGATGTTTAACTCTCTGCGAAGTGTGTGGCCAGAGAAACCCCTGTGCTGCTACAGCCCACAAGCCACTGAAGTCAGGCAAAGCTTCTACTTTGTTAGGAGGTTTCAGCACTACTGGATTTATCTTGATTGCACACATATCTAAAAAGCTAAAGGGTGTTTCACACATCCGAAACCTGGAGAATTTCTTACTTTATAATTGAAAAATGCACTGATAAACTACTCCAGGGAGGTAACAAGGAGGAACTGCCAAGAAAGAACAAATGACATCATTATTTTACATGGCATTTTCAGGTGACAATGGCAGCATACCTGGATGTATCGTGGAAGAAAGTAGGGGCCAATCTGAATTTCAGTTTACTGCTAAGTTAGAGCAATAAGGCCAAGGGTTTGGGCGGGCTTCTTCTCCCTGTGGTTCCAAGCCCTGCTTTGATCGCAGGATAAGTTGGTTGATGAGACCTTCTCCTGGCTGTGAGGTACTGGTGGCTCACGTGAAACATTCTGCAAATGGCTTCTGATAAACTGCCTCAGTCCATTTGCGATACACAATATGCATTTTATAGTTTGTGTGAAAATACTGGTAGGAGAGGGAACTGCAAACAACTTCCAGTGACCAAAGGCAGGAGTTTAAGATACGATGAATCCTTTGAATATCCAATTAGAAAACATTTACCAATAAATCATTAGTATGAGCTTCTTTTATTTCCTTTTGCCATAATCATTCCAAACAAGGCTGCACATTCCTAGCTCTAGAGACAGAACTAAAAAGACAAAAGTGCTCTGAAATAAAGAAAGCTGAGCATAAATGGGTGATCTACAGGTTGCAAAAAAATCAGACATTAGTCACAGCATTTAGCATGACAAAAGCCTATCTGAATCCTTTAGAGACTGTAAAATTCTAGCCTCCCTGCAATTAAAAATCCAAAGCTCAACCACTGTTACTGAACATAATCAATGCATGAGTATACATCTCCTGGGGCTGAGGATCAGTATTTACTTCTGGCCATACACAATACACCTCTTGGCCTTGCTATACGACCTGTGACCCATTTCCTGCTGGCTCCAGAGGCTGCCACAGCACAGAGGAGCTTTCCTTTCCCGAGGCAAGAACAGCCGTGCTCAGGGTGTTCCTCCTTTCTTCTGGTCAGTGGTGCTGTGCTGGAATACCACTGCCATCTGGCAATTCCAAGGCTACAGGGAAAGGAGCGCCCCTGGGCAGGCACTAAGCACTAAGGCTGCTTCTGCTAGGCACAACATTCTAACTCCTGCAGCAGCCCTGATCGCAGAGGGTACCAAAGGGATTTTTAAACAAATTCCTCATTCCTCCACGTATCCTAGCAACACCTCTCCGAGGTTAGAGATGTGATGCCTTGCCCACCTGTTGTATGGGAAGCCTAAGGCAAACTACATATTGCTTTCTTCCCAGCTTACCCAATAGTAGGAAGCCACAGTGACCGAGGAATGCACCGCAACCAGCACAGCCCGGGCTCATCCACTCAGGCTGAGTGTCACAGGCAGGCGTTGGCATCTCGGCAGTGACTCACACGATGTGCAGTGTGTGTGTGGGCCAAGGAAAGGCAACAGAAAGGGAATGATCCTAGCCTCTGCTGCAGGAACGCTGGTGTGCAGTCACAGTGCTGAACAAGCTCAGCCCATTTATAATGGGTCACTTTCTGTACACAGTGAAGATGGTCCTTGCCCTGGGATTTTCCTGCTGGTCAAATGAGCCGTCCTTTCTTTGGGTATCACTGACCAAATCCTTTGGGCTACAATATGCACCTGTCACTCAAACCTCAGTTATTTTAATTCAGCATTTATCTCCATTTATGCAAAGCAGGCAGATAAGAAATTACAGATTCTGCTGCTTTTCTGTGTTATCAAACTAATCATCGCTAACTCTGCTTCATTCTCATATATTTAAGAAATTCCAGAGTTGCATGGACACATGCAGGGGAAACTCTTTTACCAAGGCCAATAGGGGAGATTAGCTGATCCCTGCTTATTCAAAGATACAGCATTTGCTGTAGATCTCTGTTACTCATCTTCACTCAGAGGAAAATATGGGATACTTCATAAGTGGTTCTGGCTTGTGAGTTATCCCTCTTTCCCAGCTCATGAAGATAAATGCCATAATGAAATGCAGCCATCAGGTATTCTCTATATTTGGAGTACTCAAAGTGTGAACAATGATTATGCCCTTTCATTGCATAAGTTAAGGTTGACTGCCTAGCTACATGGGAGAGACAGGAATGATTTGCACTAGCTCATATGAAGTAAATGGAAAAAGGTGGCATTCCCTCTCCCTCAGCATCAGTTATTCTGCTAATCTCAGGCTGAATAATACATTCAGTGTGTCAAACCTGCACTTTATTTTAACGCTGCTTGGCAGCTGAATCTGCAAGCTGAGACGAGTCCAGCTGAGGTGGCAGCAGCCACTTAGTCGGTTCAATGTCTGTTTGTTTCTGACACTTTTGTGAAATCATAGACTACGTTTTTATAATAAGTGAGAAATAGATTTTTACAGGCAAGGCTTTCTGGAAGTGCCACATGAATTCTGGGGCCCGCTCCTGACCTGTGCTACACTAACACAACTCTCTCTCAGGCTGACAGACATCACAAGTGAGAACACGATTGTGTTTTCTGTGTCAGATAAAAGTTACTGCCGTCACAGTTGTCATTTTTTTATAGCTTAAGGGGAAAAAAAAATCAAGCATTTAAATTTAAAGATGAAATGTAAGTATGTCAGAAATATCTGACAATAAAAACACAGCTGTTAACAACACACTAAAAATAATGCAGTGGTACGTCACGGGGGAATGAAATCCTGCCTCTGGTTAAGACACGGGATGATCGGCAGGTGAGAACAGCCTCTGCATTTTATCTTTCAATGCCAATCTCTTTAAATCTGTAGCAGACTAGAAGCTGGCTGGATGCAAGCTCATGAGAACTGCTTCATCTTAAATTCAATGCAAATCACTGGTTGTTTCTAATGTAAACATGGAGCAGTTGGTAGACATGGGGAAGACTCAGACACAGCTCATCTATTGTGGCCTGGTGCCTTTACTGGCTGCTGCAAACATTGCTTATTTTTATGCAGCTATTAAGGCTAAAAATGTGTTAGGAAAATGAAGTAGTAATATGCTCCAGGGAGAGCATTTGCATTAAGAAGCAGGTCGTGGGTTAAAACAGTCAGGTGCATCTTAACCAATATAGAAAATGGTCAAAGAACAGCTGCTGGAGGGACTCACAAGGCCCTGGCACATGCTATCTAGAAAATATTAAGAGTATTTTTTAAGCACATAGTGGCTCATACTCAGGACCCAGAAGCTGTTTTAAGCACTCAGTGGAGACAAGCTAGTGTTATTAGGCACTTCCAAGAGGCAATACATTTTGATCCAAATAATCCCATCAGAGGGCTTTCTAAACACCACCTACATTAGATAAAGTAGCTGTGGTGATCTCACGTTAGGAAAGATTCAAAGACTGAGCTAAGGCAGACTTTCTCACAACACTTGAAAAGACAGTCAAGCTACCCAGTGGACAGTCTTGGTGCTGCGCCTATCACAAAAAAGCAGTGTCCAGAGAGAACTTCTGGAGCCAGGCACAGGGCAGCTGATTCAAGAACAAAATCTTGAGCCAAGGCCTACAAGATAAGTTTATTCACGTTACCGAGCAGCAAAGCAATGGATAAATAATCACTGAAAACACAACTCTTGCTTCCTGGCAAACAGCTTCCAACCCAAAAGGAAAGTGTTACCACCCTTCTCTGGCCTTGGCCTTTCTGTCTCAGTTTTATCCGGACTAATGCCTTTTACAAAGCATTTTGAGACCCACAGACAATAAAAGGTATATGAAATAGAAAATTCTACTCGTGCACGATGCTATAGCTCTGTGTTATGTGAAAGCACAGATAGCCACAATGAACACACTAAAACAGAAGGATGGGAAAAAACTGGAAACAGAATAGGAGAAAATTGGATTACGACAGTAGTAGAGAGAAGTGTAGTAAGGATGGCAGGGATTTAGAGACCTTGGGAAGCACTCTGATATCAGCATGATAGCCTCTGTAAAGAAAACCGTTAAAAGTCTGACCGGGAGAAAGAACTTGCTCTGAAAACCTGCCAAAAATTGTGCTTTACTCCATCAAACAGCTGAAGTCTCCCTCACCTTCCTGTTTTTTGAAAGCATCACCGTACAACTCAGAGAGACATGAACAACAGGGAACTGCAGGCACTTGTGTGCCAGTGCCTACAGAGAAGAGAAGGGTGCCTAAATATAGTTCACCAGGTTCCCACCTCTCTGTATTCAGGTTCAAGCTCTATATTCAGCTCAGGTCAGTGATTTGCACTCAGCATTTAGAGACTTACATAAATAAGGCCATTTCACAAACACCAAAGCTTAGATCATAGCAAATGTCCTCCCTTTATCAGGAGGCAAGTACAAATAAAATACTTTTAACAAACTCCCTAAAAACATTTGCTACTGCCTGCACTTCATTAAGTTACAGTCCAACATGTACAATATGATATTTAGCGAACTTTCAATCTCCCAAACCACTTGCTGTAGACTCTCAGTTGGGAGAAAAGAAATATTGACATACCTCACATCATTATCTAGCCATGAAGTTACAGATGAATACAAAACCATGGACTCAGCTTATCTTTTTGCTTAAAGGAAAAATAAAAATATTTTTTCACTGTATATAATGAACTTTTTCTCTTCGAAAAGGAAGTTCTAAAAAGAAATACACCAAAGATCCAGTGACCCTCCCACCCTTCGCTCCCTGCACCTCTACCAGCACAGCAGCAACTGTGACTCAGACAGAAGCAAGAGCAGAGGCAGAGGGAAAGCTAAAGCTAAGCTACTTTGCCAGAAAATTTGTAACACCTGAAGCAACTTACATGAAGTAACCAAGGATCACTGGGAAACACAGTGTTCTTGAAAACTAAGAAAAAAAGTCATCTTCAACAGTTATTTTTGTTTTAAATATGCTCTTGCAATGAATTCCATACACAGCCTTTGACCAGTACTGAGAAAAGCTCAGTTGTGAACCAGAAAGAAAATGAAATGAAGTACCAATGAGCCTTCCAAACGATGTACAGCTGCCAGCGTCTGATGGTGCCTCTGTTATATGCACAATGCACATGATGGAGGGCTCTGATGCACATATTCAACAAGCAACAAGCTCTTGGTTGTTTTTTTTTGTTTTTTTTTTTCAAGTAATCCACCACATTTATGAGTTTCACTTACCTGTCAAGTTCTTCAAGCCAAGTTCCCTGAGTCCAAAATTACCATCCTTTCTGTAGTTAAGAAATATCGCCAGAGCATATCGATCTTCATAGAGCTTAGTCCCACGAACGATGCGCAGGTTCTCCAGAGGCAGGTATTCAAACTGATTCAAAGCTACCAAAACATAGCCTGTGACTTCTCTGATGGACTGAAAGACAAAAATGAAATAAATAGATTAGGAACAGTCAATTTATAATTGTTCTGAACTTTTCACACATCAGATGCTTTAGTATGAGATATGGGTACAACCCCCAAATAAATTTACCTTTCAACTTCTTGAATTTAACCACATTTCTGTTTCAATGTAGCTGAGATTATTAGAGATACTAGAAAGTAACTCTCTGCTGTATAGGGTGAGACTGAAGGTCACAACACATGGTAAGAGAGAGACCACTGGAAGAGCTCACCATCAAGCAGGAATGGATGACAGAAATGGAGAGCATGTTTGGAAGAGTAAATACAAAGCCCATAAGCAATACAATCACTTTATACTTCTAAATAAATGAAATCAAGCATTGAATATTTGCACAGATTCAACTTCAAGTTTCATTCTGAAGTGCTGGAACCACACATATTCCAGATTCTTAGCAAAAGTGGTATCAAAACCATTACCAAAATGATTGCTGCTCCTTCAGGTTGGCTGAAAACTTTGCTTTAGACGAGCTATGCAATAACCCTCCTGCTCCTACCCAGGAACTGGTTGGCTGGGTTGAAAAAGAACAAACAAACAAACCTCCAAGCCAAACAAACCAGAAATAGTTCTTTAAAATCTAAAAGGTTAACAATACTTTTTTTGAAAATAAAAGTGCCATCTCAGCACTCACATAGAGCCTCACTGTCCTCAACAGGAGAAGGGACAGGCTGAAGGATGCTCCTGCCTAGAGCTGCTCCCAGAAACACAACTCCTGTGCTGGAAAGGTTCCCTGAAATACACTTTTCAAATCTCACCTAATTCTATATCTGCATCAGCCCGTAATCACTGCATATGCGTATATTTATGTGTGTATGTATATTTAATGGGCAGAAATTTACAACCACTTGTCTGCTTAAGTGGATACAAGCACTTTTTTCTTCCCTTTGGCAAAGTCAATACCTTAAACAATACTTAAGAAAAATTCTGCTTAAAATAACATGCCCAACTATAATGAACATGACAGGGACTCCAGTCAATGCCATAATAAAAAAAACACCCAGGCAAACAATAGGAGGCACTGAATTAAACGTGTCATGCATGCATCATTAGTAAGGAAAGACAAAACAGATTTACAGAACAAAGGACAGGGTTTTCTTGTGCTGCATCAGCACTGCTGCCATGATTTCACCTGTAAGTGTGCGAGAACCTTTTAATTATGTTTATAGAAGTTCATAAGTTTATTGCCGAGTGTGGCAGTATATATAATAAAAGATATATTTATGCCATGGCAGTAGCTGTCCTTCTGAAGTCTGATGTCTCTACAGCTGAAGCTGCTAAAAAATCTCTGGAGCTATTTCAAGAGTCACTTGGCATCTAAGCAGAGCACAGTGTCATTACAGGACTTTGATGAGAGCCCAGTGACTTTAGCTATGTTGAAATGTACGGTTCAGTAGCTCAATATTAAATGTAGAGCTGCATTATACCCTAGGACATTGATTCCATTATAATCAGAGACTTTCCAGCACTTTCACGATAGCTCTTTGCTTTTAGACATTTCAGCTTAGTCAGTTTGGTCAGGAATTTCTTTTTCATTGTACGTAGAAATTTCCTTAAGCTGGCTTTTCTAGATTCTCTTCAGTAAAAAGGAAATATTGAAATTATATGAAGACAAAAATTTCTCCACTCATGTTCCAAGGATACTATGATTGTTCTAATTAATTTCAATGGACACTTTAAACTTGGAACAGAGTTGAAAAAAACATTAAAAGCAATTCTTAAACTGTATCTGCCAATTTTTGTCACTTACAACCACATTTTCTATTTTTGGGGTACGTCTTATTTCTTCCACAGAGCAAGCACACCCAAATGGCCCTAATTCAGCATGGTACTGCTAATATATGCATTACACATACATACACTCACCAGCAATTTTATTTCCAAAGTTTTTTTTGTTTTTTTTTTAAAGAAGAAGAAAAAAGGAGATAATAAAGGATAAAATTTTGCTGATAGTAGAAGCCTGAGAAGCCCTATACTTTGTTTATTTGGTTTATTCTACTGAAATGACAAACTATGGCAAGTACTAGACAAGAGCCAGAGGGTTCTTTCCAGTCCCATGGTTACCATCAGCATTACCTTTTTCTCTATAGCAAATTCTGGCTTCCATGCAGTCTCTCACATCCTGACGCCAGGAAGGATCATCTAACCCTCTCTTCTCCCCTCTAACTCATGCCAAGCTTAGGCATGATTTGAAAATCCCACCCGTTGTATACAAGGCTGAACACTGTGCTGGCCAGCTATCCCAATGCTCCTTCTCACCTGGTTAAGATTCACCTGCATCTCACTAGGGAGGTACAATGACTCCTTCAACACCAACAAACTCAGGAAAGCCTGCATGTCCTGAAATACCTCACGCCTTGGTACAAAGTCCAGCCCTGGTGCAGCATGGCTGCCATGCCTCAAGAACTGCCACAAAATGGCAGCCACTGCACCTCTGCACCTTGCCCAAATGGCAGGTGTTGCATTTCAGGAACTGCCACAAAATGGTGGCCACTGCACCTCAGGAGCCACCCCAAAATGCACTTAAGGGCTATCCCAAGAGGGGGGCTGTCACACCTCAGAAACGACCCCAAAATGGCAGAAGCTGTGCTTTACAGTCTACCTCAGTGTGGCGGCCACCATACCTCAAGGTTAGCCCCAAAATGGTGGCTACCTTAGGAGCCACCCCAACATGGCAGCCACCAAGCCTCATGGGCCCCTCAGCTGGGCCGCAGCAGCATGCAAGCAAGCAGTCAGCAAACAGATGCTCAGGGGACAGAAGCAAAACAGCTTTTTGGTGCAAGCACTGGGTATCACCATTTGGAATTTGGGTCCTTTCATCAGTGACAGCAGGGCTGCATTCGAGGACAATTTCTTCTGCACATTTTGTTTCGCTTCTCAGCGTTACACTATGCACAAGATGAGCAGAGAAACCAGTCCTCAAAATGACATACACAGGGTTCTTTTTGGAGGTTCTTTTCCAGAGGTTGAGTTATACAAAGAAACTCCAAACAACCTGCTCCCTTGCAAGGTAAAACCAGGAGCGTTAATTACAACTAGTACAGGCTGAGCACAGGTAAAGCATTTTAAGCTCCCAGCAGCCAGAGTTATCCTGCCTGCAGGGAGTAAAAGACGTGATTGTTACCAGCAATCCTAAATCACCCTCTGGTTCAGACAAATGAACCTGAGTGAAATGCAGCAAAATACCAGTGAAAACTTCATCATTCTGCCCAGGAATGCAGGATCACAGGTGTATGCCTGGTGGAGGAAGCTGGGGCTGTTCATAAGTACTACCATGTCCCGTCAACATCCATCAGGGAGGCTTTGTAGGCTTTTCCACCAAGAGAAATAGAAAGGGCGGAGAATTGTAAATGAGATACGTGTTGGGAGGAAGCCAAGGGCCCACTTTTAATGCCATCTGTTGCAAGTACAGTGAGCTCTGTTTTGAGGGGATATCCATTTCAGGATGCACCGGCAAGGCTCCTCGCACTTCAGCTGCCAGCAGACAGCAGACATCTGCAGAGCCAGGTCTAAGTAGCTCCAGTGACCCTGCAACATGGCCCATGCATTTTGTCTTGTTACATGAAATCCCAAAAAAGTCAGATTTCTAAGTGATACAAAGGGGAAAATATTTCCTAAGTGCATAGTCCTTTTTTTTCCCGTGTCAATTAAGGTCAGTGTGCCACAGTGAAGTCAGGAGCTCGGCTACCGTGAATAGTTACCACTATGTCATCTGTTTCAGATGCTTTGCACATCTCAAGTTAACCTGAAAAGCACATTTCACATTTTACTTTTTGATCAATTAAAGCTAAGCATTCATATCTGTTAGAGCAAAACTAATCTGGCTAAAGTTGTTTCCTGTTTTTATTACAACGAACTTCAGTGGTGCCCTTAAGGGTAACGCTGGTGAAACTTTAGACAAGTTCTCGGGACAATCGTAATATTCACCTTTACAAAAGGCAGCCAAGCATGCTAGTGAGTGTGCTGATCTTATAAAATGCCATCAATTCATTTTCATTATTTTTTGCATACATTTTCACTGATGCAATGCGCTATGTCTTCCACTGTGGTAATTAAAAAATTAACATTTGCTAAATTAGCACAAAGTGGTCTCTAAGCAGCGACAGCAGCTACAGTGCTAACTCTAAGGTAAATAACAATATCCACACTGTAGTCATGTGGAAATCATCAGCCTGCTGCACTTTATGGAGCTCAATTAGCTGTTCCACGCATTGCTTATTGACGATTATGAATTCTTAATGGCAAGATAAACTGAGATTTTCAAGAGTTCAGGAGACGTATTGCACTGAATTCAGGCATGTGGCTGCTGCCAGCTTCTCTCAAAGCCCCATTCGCAACCACAAGAAATATTTAGCACATACTAATGTTTCTCATGTCTAAGAGGATGCTTCATTTCGAGACAATGTCAAAACTGACATGAAGCATGCATGTCAGGAATGTTGTTCCAGAATAAACTCGTGTCTTGTCTCCTTCCACACTGAGTATTCTTCAATTATGTCAACATTCATGAAATTGTGATGTTAAGCCCCTCTGAGCACCACCGGTTTTTCAGATATGAGGTGCAAGTCTCAATGAAAATCCCTCAAGTTTGAGCACACTGACGAATATCAGAACACAGATTGTGAAAAATAGTTTTCTGGTGCCTGATCTGGAAGCAAGTAGTGTATCATAAATGGATTTGCCTTGGCAGCTACAGAGAATTTATTGTCCAAAACACTGAAGCTGTTTAGACTCAGATTTGTTACCAAAAAAAAAAAAAAAAAGAACTTTCGGCAGTCTTTTCAGTCTTTTAGTTTGCTTTAAGTTGTAATGAAGGATGTGATTGGTTGTAATTTTGCAAAGACCTGTACCTGAGGAGCCTTGTGACACAACTGCAGAACTCAACTGTGACTGAATATTTAAGACAACCAGTAGAAACTTTACATTACTCCTGACCTCACAGACACCACCTCGACTTCTTTGTTAATATGCATTAAAAATGATTAATAAAATTTTGAGCAACAGATCAATGGATTGAACATTACACTAGCTTTCCTGAAATTTAAAGTGGCAGTCAGTGAGAAACATACTTTGTTACGCCATTGGAGATTTGCATGTGAAGGTTTTCTCACAACTTAGAGAAACTGCCTTTGGAGTGGTTGATCTGAAGGTGTGGTTTTGGAATGGCTGGTCTTTACATTGTGTTATTCCAGGAGAGGGCCTTGTAGTACAGGAAGACTAGAGAATTAACTGTGCAGCCATACATTTACCAGTTGTACACCTGAAGCAAGTGAGACAGGCTCTGAGCTAAAAAACATTACAGAGGAGGATAAGGAGGGCTTGGACACCAAGTTAATGCCACTTTAGAATCCACTAAACTGCAAAACAATGTCAAAATCTGGCATTTGGAAAGGAAGCCCCATAAATAATACATAAGTGATGGTGATGGATAAAAACATAGGGAGCCTTAACTCATTTTTCAGAGTGTTCCTGGGAAAACAATGTGGGATGTGGAAAACTAAAGTAATAACAAAATACTAAAATAATGCAGGAATGGGAACATTAAATATAAATAATAGGTAAACAACAGGACAAGTGAAATCCTTTTGTTTTCAAATTTCACACACAGGCTCTAGAGATGCAGTCAAATATTTTTCCTATTGAACTGAATTAGTCTTCAGCTCAAGTGTAGGTTTGCACCACGTGTCTATTTTTCAGGTAAAAAAATCACATGAATACAGAAACTGACCAGGCTTACATCAATATCTGAGACTCTCCCTTATGCTTCCTGTCTAAAACACAATTCTTCTGTTAGTGTACAGCTAAGGGAGGGTCTGACTTTCAGGTACACAGGCTGCCTGAGCACAAGCAAGAAGTCCTAAGCTGGTTAAGCTGAGCTATGTTATGACTGAGACAAAGCTTTCACTCTGTAACAACCCAATCCCCATGGCAAACTGTCCCAAGGAAAGCTATGGATGATTGTGTATTTAGCAAGTCAATACGAATTCTGACATTATAACTGTAATACCTGATTGGACTTCAACATATTTGCAAAGTGGTTTTCAGGTGAGCTTATTGCATCATCTCCCAAGGGAAAATTTAGTCATAAACTAGATCAGAAAGATTAAAATCAAAGCATTATGCTGTTAGAAAATGCTTCACCATTTGGGTCGTTTAGTAAAAGTCACATTTTGCAGAAATGCAAAGCATATCAGCTTACAGCCGCCCAGTTACAGAATTTCCAATTGGAGAGATTAATGCCTTTTGCTTTCTCTGCGTTTAGGAGCTTCCATCAAGTAAATCTTGCTTTCCAGGCAACATAAAAGTGCATAAGCTACCACCTCATAAACAAAATAATGCCAGCAGTCTGAAATGGTTTTAGGAAAGTAATAACCATGGGAAAACACATTGCCTTTTATCAATTTGCCTCAGATAGCCAGAGCCTGTGAGAAGTGTTCAAGGGTCTCGGGACACTTTCACCAGGAAAAGATGAAGCGATGGCTGGCTTGCCAAATGATGGCTGAAGCTGCATTAGCACTGTGAGCCAGCAGAGTGAGCGCTACCCTGGGATGTCTGCATCTGAATCAGCTCTGGTCTTTCCTGTAGTTAGTCACTGGAGCAGAGGTGTTCTCCAAATAACACAAGGGGCCTTGACCTCAGTTGTAACTTTCACTGTACAATGCTTCATGGCTGTTTCAGGACTGCACTGCTACAGGCACCCTGAGATGTCAGTGTGCCGAATCAGGCCAATATATTTATTTTAGCACAAGATACCATCTACAAAAAGAGAAAAGAGTCTTCGGTTCCTCGTTTTCTTAATTATTTGCGATGCCGTAAATCGCTGTAAGATTTCTGTTTGTGTCTAAGCTGACCTACATATTGGGAGGTTGATAATTTGGTCCTCCAGATAAGGAAACAGGTGAGAGAACACCAGGGAGCCCATCCAACCGGCATGCCCAAGCTTCCTTCCAAGGGAAAGAGAGGGAAGGCAGAGGAGGAAGAAGAGGAGGAGGACAACTGGCACTCACAAAGTCTCTCCCAGCTCAGAAGCCC
The DNA here is from genome assembly GCF_002078875.1 of Numida meleagris. Lineage (NCBI taxonomy): Eukaryota > Metazoa > Chordata > Aves > Galliformes > Numididae > Numida > Numida meleagris. Next base: position 37,939,522 of record NC_034413.1, on the reverse strand, counting down.
TCCTGGCTTCCTTAGCTTCAGTGCAGCCTAAGACAGCAAACGGATGAAATTTTACACAGCGAACAAAAAGAAGAGGTGAAAAAGGATGCCTTTCCCATGATGGCAATGAAAGGTCAAGTGTCTGATCAGAAGTCAAGTGGAAGAATACACCCAACAAATGAGGCGCAGGCTGTATGGGGTGTCCAGGGTGACATATCACTTCAAGGAAGCTGCCTACGGAGATGCAAGAAATGTTTTATGTGCATTTAACACTAGAAAGAGATTTTATGTATTCACCCGATAGACGATGAGTGACAGGCTTTGTGCATCAGACATTGTGATTTGTTTTCCTCATATATGGCCAGGTTGTTTGGTATGAATTACTGTCAAGTCTATGGTTAGATAAAATAAATGCATTTATTAAAATTTCTCCACCATCTACTACTGAAGCAACAGGAGATGCTGGCTGGCATGTTTTCCACGGCTTGGAGTGATGTAGTCAACTAACCATCTCAAAGATCTGGTACAGAGCTTACCAACAGGACTACTACACCTTCCTATTCAAAATGCAGGTGGAGGTGCCAGGCCACTCCCGATGCACAAGGCTGCTTCGACCTCTGAACGCAGGAAGCAAGTGCATGTAGAGAAAATTAGGCAACCATGTCAAATTTCAGCTGAACAACCTCAGTCTGAACTTTTGGGCTGTTTTTCTGCAAGAAGCAAATGTCTGGTTGTCTGAAAAAGCATTTTTTTTCTTGGAGAGCTTTGCTTTTCTTTACCAAGAAAATCCTTTCTTTAAAAAAAAATACTTTCAACTTGCTTCATTCGTGCAACAATCACTCTTTAATGAGTATTTTAAATGCATTTCCTGGGAAGAAACAACTTTATTGGCACTGTAGGACATTTTTGCACACATAAATTAGCAGATATTGGAGCTGCGGCAGCTTGTTTCTCTCTGCTGAAGAAGAGAATCTTCATTCAAATATTGGATTTTAGCAAATCTGTTTCTAGCTGAGCATATACAAATACACAATCTGAGCTCAGCATCACACCTTCCAATAGAAACTATTTCAGACTCTGTGATTCTCTGATCTTCAAGAATAGAAACCCTGGAGAGACCCATTAATCGCTGGCTTTTGATTAGGTTTATTTCCATTAAGATAAAAAGTGAAGAGGCTTCTTGTTTTTAAAGACGTGGTTTTCTTTTGTTTATCTAGAAGCTGGAGAATAGCTCTATTATTCAGGCGCTAATAGATTGCTGAAGTCTCCGTCAAGCATAGGTCTCTAATTTATATGATACAAGGAATTAGTAAACACACGTGAATTTAAATTCTCAAGTATTCTTCAGGAAGCACGTGTAAATTTCAGATACTGAGATTAGGTGAAAGTTGACAACAACCAGAAAAAAACCCTCTAATCTGCAGTGACTGAACTAACCATACAGATCAGATTTTTCTCTGCATTAATTTCACTACTTATCTTCCAAGTGGGCATGTTAAAAGCTTCTCCCACTCAACAGTTGGTTCCTGAATGAGGCAAGATGTGCAACCTTGCAGGAGATGAGTGCAACTATGTCCAGGAATTTTAATAACCAGATAATCAGTTGCCATAAATATACCATTGTTCCTACATGCAATTACTGAAACAATGAAGAAACTGTAGTTCTGTCAATGTTCACAAACAACATTTTTGTTTAAATTACAGGTGATTTTATGGAGATGCAAGAGGTCAGAAAATTTCTACATAAAATCATTTCTCGCTCTTTCAGGAAAAAGACCAGAAAACACTTTTTCCTCTTGAAAGAAAAACTCTAAAAATTGTAAAAGAAAATGTTCCAGAATAAAAGGTTATTTTATAAATGGAAATGGTGAGGAATAGGGCAAAAGATCAGAGAGGGAAGGGGAACTGCTTGTGATCAGGAGCAGAGAAGGACAGAATACACTGTTCATAACAACAAAAAAAAGCAAATTCATGTAGCCATAATTCTGGCATTATCTAATTTCTGAGTGCTTGAGTTTATAGTTTTACTGCTTTGTTATTTTATTTTATTGTATTTTTTTTGGTGGAGCATGGCAGAAAAATTGACTACTCAGTGTAAGATATAATTTCTTTCAATACTTATCACCAGCAAATGATTGGACAAGCAATCTTTTGCAAGCGGCTTAATTAGAGGAAACATCTATATTTAATAATGTTCCTTAATGTACTGAATCACACACAGTAGCTTGTTGAAGGAGAAAAAACAGAGGGGTTATTGTCATAGCTAAGGATGGAAGAAAGGCTCAGTCATTAAAGTCATCACAGAAACAATGTTATTAAACTGCAGCAGAATAATCTCAAAGGAGTTCCCAGCTGATTGACAATGATAAAACAATGCAGCAGCTAAAAAAGGACCTTCTCTCTTCACCTGCCTTTTATTAATACTCTTATTACCTCTCCCTCAAAGACAGAGATACTATTGTACTTAATATTAAATAAATTTTCTCAATCTCTACAACGAGGGCAACCACCCCTGCACCCCTCAGCTGGGACATGCCCGTTGGCAGGAGAAGTCCAGCAGCCCGACCTCCAAAAACTCACCATCCACTTGTAACCCTGAGATGCTGAACGTACCCTAGTGAACCCATCTACATCTGAAAAAAAGATCCCACCAAACAGTGAAGTCTGGGCTGAGTGGACTGATTTTGGCCACTACTGCCTCCAACTCCTTCACCCCACAGAGCACAGAGGGGAACATACCTTCCCCAGAAAGGAGACTCTGAGGGTTGAGTGGTCATTCAAGACCAGGTTTGAGCATAGCTAGGGGAAACTGCATCAGAAGGCCAGAAGTGGTATTTCATAGCTATTAATTACTTTACAGCCTCTATAATATATAGGAAGTTCCAGCTGTTGTGAGCTAGGACCATCAAAGGTCAGACTATCACGAAGTCATCACAGGCGATGTTGCTTTCACTTATCATGTAATTGCTGAACCTAAGTATATTCCATATCACCAATAGGAAAATGTATTATTTAAGTACTCTTAACAAACAGTATTACCACTTTAATTACATTAGTATTAATTTAACTCTCAAAAGTGCCTTAGGATTTTGCAGAATTAGATTTTGTTACTCTGGAGTTTTTACAAAATTCAGAGCTTCTCTACAACGTACATATGTGCATATATATGCAGCTTTTATATGTATTCACACATACATTTTATGTGTTTTTTTAATTAGTGTGTGTGTTTGCATTCCTGCAGGATTTCTTATTGCAGATTTCTGTGTGTATAAAAACGCAATCCTTTGGTAGTTTCCTCACTGAACTGCACACTGCTGTGAGACGAGAAAAATCCTGGATAAAATGACCGTTTTTTCTCAGTTAAGCAAACCCAGCTCTCATTCTCACAGCACCCAGCCTGACTTTAAGGCTAGATAGACAGGTATAATGCCAGGTTAAACCTGTAAGCATTTCTAGCTCTAAAGGACTTCATTTTTTCCTTTTTATCCAATTGGATAGCTGCCAATTGGGAAATCAGAAGATGGTAGGTCAGACTGGTTTACTGCTGGAGATGCAATGAGAGCAAATATTCAGTACACCCAGCGCTGGCCCCCAGTATCCACACATGCTGCCTCCTACATTACCCTAAGTTTCCAGAAGTTGCAGCCAAACAACTGCTCTCTCCATATTTCTCCAGTATCTGCTTATCCAATTATTTTTTAGCTAGCTTTGCTCCTCCCTGTTTTCTCACATGGTCCTAAACAGGAGAGGCACTTTGATTTGTAACAATTCATTGTTCACAGCTTCTCTGAATTTTGGTCACCTTCTTGCATGCTCCCACAGGTCAAGGGCTATCTTTGCCCTCTGTTCTGCTTCCTGGCTCAGTCTTCCCAAACTGAGACTCATATAGTCATAGAATCACCAAGGTTGGAAAAGACCTCCAAGATCATCCAGTCCAATCGTACACCTACCACCGATATTTCCCACTAAACCACGCCCCTCAGTACAACATCTACATGTTTCTAGAACACCTGCTGGGTAAGTGACTCCACCACTTCCCTAGGCAGCCTGTTCCAGCACCTGGCCACTCTTTTGGAGAAGTTTTTCCTGACATCCAGCCTGAATCTCCCCTGGCGCAACTTGAGGCCATTCCCTGTAGTCCTATCACTAGTCACGCAGAAGAGGCCGACACCCAGCTCACCACAGTCTACCTTCAGACTCCCCACCACATTCACCACAGAGGCTCTTAGGCCTTGTAAACATCTTACTGAAGGAATACATCCATTTCTTTTTCTTGAAGTGAATTCAATCAATAAATTTATTGACTACATTTATTTGGAGAACATTAAGTTCAACAGTGTAGGTCCTGTTCCTTTGAAGTCAATAAAAATCATTTCAGAGGCTTTGCATCATGCCTTTAATTGGTCAGGGCACACTCGCAAAAATCATTTGGTGATACAACAACCTTGCACCGGTATTTCCAAGAGGCCTTCAAAACAGCCTCTTCTATCCCTGACAACCATCAGATTGCTTGTGCTGTTCAGACCACAGAATGCACCCCACGTGCTCCAACATTTGGGAAAGTTTATTTGTGTAACTGTAGGCTGGCACATTTGGCTGTCTGCTCATCTGAAGATGTGTGTGTGCTGGAGTGTGCGAGCTTGCACACATTGCACTTGATACTTTGGAAGTCCTACGCCCCGGGGGCTGGAGCAGCTCATGTTTAGCTCCATAATTCAAACATGCAGCAATGTATTCACAGTATTTTTCCTAATGAGTTTCCATGCCGGTCGACCTTTTGGCTGAATACTTTGGCATCCCACTTTCCCAACGTCTGCTACACTACTTTCCTATCCCTGTTTGACCCTGTCAGTCCACAAATATTTGATACTAAATTAAAGCATTGCAAATCAAGAGAGAAATTCTGTTCAGGATGCAACCCTCACAGCCCTCAAGTACATTTGCCAGTGTGAATGTCACTGCAAGTGCTCTTGGCTTTGCCTACTGTTGAACTAGAGCTTGAGAAAGAATGGAACCATCACCTGCTCACACCTTCCCAAAACCAAAGGCTTTTTATTTCACTTGACATTTGCTTTTGTGCCATCACTTTCCTTTAGTTCAAGCTGCTTCCAAGTATAGGCAGCAATTAATACATCATTTGGTATCTTGTTCTGCTAAACTTAAAACAAGCCCAGCTAAGCTCTGTCTCTTCCTTGAGAGGCTCTCTATTCCCTTCCATCAGCCCAGTAGATCGACTCTCTGCTTCTCTGTTCCTCTTCTATAGGAAAAAAAAAAAAAAAATTACATGCCCTTTTCTTTATAAAATTGCCTTTTTTTTTCCCTCTCTTGTCCATTTAGACTGTAAAGATCTGTGTCATACAATGTCCTAACACTGCGTAATGAAATTCTCGGCTGAAAGGAAGCAGCAAAGTCAAGAGTAAAACACAAATTATCAGTAGTTTCAGAAAAATGGTCATGATCTTTGCAAGTCAATGCTTAAAGCTTAGTAAAATTAGCTGAAAAGTAGCAGTTCCATATAAGCATTTTTTTGAAATTATTCATTAAAACAGAGCCTACTATGACGTCTGCACACCCTGTACTATGAATACCACCAATCCTACAATTTCTTGTGGAAGTTCATTGGTTTTTTCCACCTTGTCTTTCCAGCAGTTCACAGTGGGCTGACACTGAGCCCAAAGAGTAAGATTAGTCTGTCATTATCAGTATCTAAAAATATTATCAAAATGGTACAAATGGTAAGATAGGACTTCAATAACACAAATGACCAGATTCATAGCAAGCTTCAGGAAAAAAGAACTGATCCTCAGGCTGTTGACATAGCACTGTAATCTAAGGGATAACATCTGCTGGAGAAACTCCACTACAGAGGTCTTTGCCACTCTCATTGCAAATATTAGACTGAAGATACAGATGAAATATGAAGATGGTGAAGGCACTGGAGGCTAAACCTCAAGCTCATTTTCACATCATTTCACATTCTGCTGTTTCTAACAAGGCAAAATGCATTTTCCTTTTCCTTGAAGGAAAATTCACAGGATGCCTACAAATTAACACGTCCTTTGCTTCGACTGTTCTCAATGAGATATATAACTAAAGTTGAATCAATTAAAACAGACAGAACTCTAATAAAGCATAGCTCTAAGCCAGAATTTCATCATCTCTCCCCTAGGGACCAAAAAGTCAGGGGAGATACCTGAGGCCAAATTTACCTAAGTGTTCCACAATAAATCCTTATGTTTAATCACAGGCTGCTTCAAAGGAACTCCCAATAGTTCTAATTAATTAACTTCATGCTATATCCTTTCATAGAACTGGAAATATTTCACCACTTTCATCTTCACCAGCAAGCCACCACTGTTCACCGCTGAAGAATACCAGAGGAGTGGCACAGGTTTGAGTGGACAATGTGATTGCATATGCATACACACGTGTGCCCACGAAAAGGAGTGCTGGGCTTCGGTTCAGATCAGACTTCAAGAACATGCTGCAAACCATGCAGATCTTGTCCCTTCTCTGCGACGTACATAACCCCACACAGCTGCTGCTGTCGTAATGCTGCTGGAAATGCCTTCTTTTCTGCCTCAGGATGCTCTCCCTGGCGGATGTCAACATGTCAAACTCCATCAATGTTCCCAGTCTAACAGCATTTTGAAGGGAGAATGATTTAGTCAGAACACAATCTTTGGGTAAAAACTTTATACCTTTCCTTAAAATTACGCTTTATGCAAAACTCCTGCTAGATCTTATTTTGGAGGCCAGAGTCTCAGAAGACCACCATGGCACAGTCTTATATTGCCAACAGGCAACAAGAAAGATGTAAGAGAAAAGAAAAATGTCTAAGCCTTCCTTTTTTAATATCAAGATTCATTTGCATTTTGTGTCTACAGAGCCTACCCACAGTCTCTCGTGTGTCTGGAAACATTTCCCACTTTGTCAGGAAGCCGCTCTTGGTGTAAGCCTGGAATGAGTCTGGATGGCAGCCCTGGCTTTAGGCACGGAGCATCCCAAGACTCCTACTGCCAGAATCCAGCTTGGCCTCTGCAGCAGGAGAATTCTTGCTTTACTCTCCGAAAATTAAATACTAGTCACAACATAGCACAGTGCATTGTGGTTGGCCACACTCAGCCAGGCTCCAGGACATGAGAGCAAAGTTTAGCTACGGGTCAAGGTGTAGGCACATCACCAGAGCCACAAGTCTGCCTGAAGGCTTGTTTAGATCCTATATGATCAGCTCTAGAAATCACTGTGAGACATTCACACCCTAATTACAGAAAATCAGGAGATGGTGACAGACAATGAGAGTGCTGAATTGCTGTCTGCTCCTTGGCTCCCAACACTTTCTCTGTTCAGCATGCTTATAAATTTAGGGAGACAAAGTACAGAATGCAAAAACTGCCTGATGAGGTTAGGAAGTACAAACACAAGGCACCAGAAAGTTGCTACACTGGTTGTGTGTCTTTGTCTTTTACAGTTACTGACTGCCTTCCCTGGGTCCTGCTTTTCTGAGCATTAGTAGGAATCTCTCCAGCAGCTGTTGAAGAGCTGATCATGCATGGGGCTGCCAAAAATCCTTCCTGTTCTTTCTGCTCTGTTTGAACTTTCCTCCTCAAACCACAACACCTGGCTAATCAGCATCAGTTACATTTCCATACGTTTAACACTCGCTGCTTCTGAGACAACGCTAAGGAGGTATGTCCTTATCTAAGCTACTTATGTACGCAAGGAAACTCTCTGCAAGGAAGGCAGGGGTCAGATAAGGAGAGAGGGAAAGAGTACTGCCTTCTAGATGGGCAAAAAGGCAGACGTGACAAATCTTCCCCCCTGATCAACTTATTTACCTCCTTGAAAGCTCATGATGACAAAGTATCTGAACCGGAGCAGCTCTGGAGCTGAGATCCCTCAGCGTCCGCTGCGGTAAATTATTGCCTGGCTCTGCTGATGGAGATAGAGAGAGGTGATAGCGTTCCATAACAAGGGATAAATAGTAATACCCACCATTTCTTTCCACTCTGCCACCAAGCTGCTAGTATAGAGTGCTTAGATTAGGAAGTCAGTGCTATTAAAATAAAATGGCTTTCTCCCTTTCTTTATTTTCTCCCTAAGGTGAACAATGGCTATAAAAAAGCCATAGATTTCCTAATAAATACTAAACTGTGCTAGAATCAGATAACTGAATTTATGCTAACTTCTAAAATGCATTTTTTTGCAACAAATAGTTATTCAGATATCAATAAACATTGTGCACTTTATCATCATCTTGATGGCTTTTCAGCTGGCAAAAGAGCTGTTTATGTAATGCGTCTTCAATTCCCAATTTCTCAGTATCCTGCTGCTGCTATTCCTACCCTCTCCTCATCTCAGAGATGATTTCTGAAGCGCGTGTGAGTTGCTGCTGAGACAACTCTGCTCCTTTCTACTTTCTCAGCACATCACCTGGAAGATAAACTTCTGCTCATCAGCTCATGGCTGCAGCCTGGGGAGAAAGTATGGGAGACAGAGAACTGTTCCTATAGTCCTGGAAATACTGATACAACTAGAGATAACTCCATGATGTGGTTCCGCTTCGGTAGCTAGGGATTTAATTACACACTCCAGAAGGACACAGCCATTAGCATATGCATGAAATGCAGTACATAGCCTTTTACGGAATGCCTGTAACTACTGCAAGGTGAGAATCATGGTTCAGGGAGCGGGTAGCAAGGGAAGAAGGAGGCAATGCCCATGCAATATCAAACCAGCAAAAGAAGGCAGTCAGGGAGCAAGATCCCTCCAGTCTGCAATTCTGAGTGGAGCTTGACACAACAGAAAGGATGCAGTGAAAATGTTGATTAGAAACAGCTCATGGCTTCTCCTTCTCAAAAAAGTGATGCTTACACAGAGCGAGCTGAGAATCTGCTCTTTTTGCATAATGCAGGCTATCATCAGGGGAAAAGTGCTGGAAAACCTGTTTTGATCCTCTGTGCTGTACATTGTGAACATCTCTTGAGGCTGGCACCCTCCTTGGCCACCCCCAGGTGAGGCACTGCCCAGCGCACTCTGGCTCTTGCATGGGAAACAACTCACTGACTGGCCAGCATGTCCACCAGTGCTCCTCCCTGAGCTGGGGGCTAGAAGTTAGACACTGTCCAGCACAACACAGGTCCTGTCATCTTCTGGTTTTGCCAAGTGCTTCCTAGTGGGCATTTTCTGGTAGCTAATAGGTTAGGTGAAGCTCAAGCTGCAGCAAGTCCCTATGAGGGGTCACTGACTCACAGCCATTTCATCTGCCCAGGTGATTATTTTCACAGTCTGTGTTGGAATATATGACCATCAGAAATTCTACTTGACAAATTTGGTTGAAACTAGACAATGCAAGTTAAAAGGGAAGGAGGCTGAATAGCACATACTCCTAACCCTTGAAAGCTCAAGAAATCAGGCTGTAGAGGGACTGGATTCTCCCTCTGTACTCAGCCCTAGTGAGGCCCCACCTTGAGTACTGCGTCCAGTTTTGGGCCCCTCACTGCAAGAAAGACATTGAGGCCCCAGAGCGTGTTCAGAGGAGGGCGACGAAGCTGGTGAGGGGTCTGGAGCACAGGCCTTATGAGGAGCGGCTGAGGGAGCTGGGATTGTTCAGTCTGGACAAGAGGAGGCTCAGGGGGGACCTTATCACTCTCTGTAACTACCTGAAGGGAGGTTGTAGTGAGCTGGGGGTCAGCCTCTTCTCTCCTGTAACTAGTGACAGGACAAGGGGGAATGGCTTCAAGTTGCGCCAGGGGAGATTTAGGCTGGACATTAGGAAATACTACTTTTCTGAAAGAGTGGTCAGGCGCTGGGATGGGCTGCCTAGGGAGGTGGTTTGAGTCACCGTCCTTGGAGGTGTTCAAGAAACGTTTAGATACAGTGTTGAGAGACATGGTTTAGTGGGGTTATTGGTGGTAGGTGGATGGTTGGACTAGGTGATCTTGTAGATCTTTTCCAACCTAGCTAATTCTATGATTCTATGATTCTATGGATAAGGGAGACAAAACTGAAGGAACCACAAGTTTCTAAGTTTATCCACCCATTTACTTTTCTCCCTCTCCACATTCAAGCCAGAAGCCAAAAGGTACAGGAGTGAGCTGACTCAAAATCATTTATGATCCTGACCTCCAGCTTGGAATGAAATTCAAGCAGTGATGATAACCTGCTAACAGTGCAGGAATATTAAACCCATAAACTGAATCTCCTTGGACTACGCAGACCAATCCCTGAAAATTACTGCAAATAGATGCGGATGACCTGATCTGAGGCTCTGAGCAATTGACAGTGTCAACGGCGACACAATTACATGATGGAGGTCATCCAACTCTTTCTCCAGACACTTCAGATAGCAGGAGGCTGGAGAAATGGGGCAGGACCTGGAGGAGAAAGGCTTGGAAAGGAACAGGCCCCTGCCTTCTGTATGCTCTGGAGTTGTGAAGGGATGCTCTGGAGTTGTGAAGACATTCTTGTATTATGGGTCTTGGTCAGATGTGAAATAAGCCCTGGGACAGGAGTGGCCCCAGGAGGCAGGGCGTCCCTGGCCCTAAGCCATAGGTGTAGCAGGGAAAGGTGAAACCTCTGTGGCTTGAAATGGCACACCATGATCATGCAACATCACAGAGAAGTGCCAACATTGGAGCCAAGATGTCAGCACAACAACCTAACACTTACTTCCCTATGTCTGGCCATACATCTCTCAAACGCGAGATTTACTTGGACACATTTAAAAAGTGTTCCTTATAAAAAATGGCAGCATGATTGACTGACCAGAAAAATGTAAATAAAAGAGCCCTAAATTGCATCATTTGGGTAAATATGTATTTATACAGTTTGGAAAGAAAAGCCTTGTTATTCAACTGTTGGACAGCAACAGCGACACAGGAGCTGTTCTGGTTTATAATGCAAATCATGTAATTTAGGACACGCATTATGTGTATTAAAAATGCAAAGTAAGATCCATGTGAAATGCTGTTAATTTGCAGTAGCCACTTTTCAAAGTATAATTTCTCAGGCATTTACATATTTTTCAGTAAAAATAAATAAATTAAACAGTATTTAGAACATTTGCCATATCTCATTTGTTGGATCACGATACTTTTGAGCTACAGAAACACAAAAATGGCAGTAGAATCTGGTAAATTACTAATTTCCTCTTTTTTTAGTCAAATATAAATTAAAGTTTTCACTTTCTAATAGGCCAAACGTTTTTAATTACTAACAATCTGATTTCAATTGAATTATATGATCTTCTTTGCCAAATTCCGGCCTTGAAAGAGTATTTTTGCTGATAAGAGAGAGGCACAGAGCAGAACACCCAGCAGTGAGCGACTTCTGTTTGAAGCAGAGCTGGGTGCTGTGGATCAGCTCCAGCCAAAGGAGTCAGCTCCTTTCAAATATGTGAAAGTAGTAGGTTCCCACTGCAGTGCCACTCCAGGTCATCTGATATTTAAGGATATATTTTTGCATCTCCATAAAGTGTGAAAACAATTCATACATATGTATATATACAGTTAGAAAGAGATTTTTTTTAACTCACGGGTATTTTTGTCTCCAGTTTTGCTGAAATTGCTCACAACTAGCCATGTGAACAAGCTGGCTCTCAGGCCTGGGCAGCCACTGTCCTTAAGCATCTCTCACTGCAGCTGAAGGTCTGTGACCATCAGGGCCCTCCCTGCACTCACCAGCAGCCAGGGGTTGGTTCTTCTCCTGTGTGATGCTCATTGCTACAGCTCAGTCAGAGCACAGAAACGGGATCTCTGGGCCTGAGCCCTAAGCCCAGCACTGCCACAGCAGAGCTGTGAGTGCCCAAGGCAAACCATTTTGGCATGTGCCCCAACTGCATGCTCTCTAATCCAAATTCTGCCATACTCACTGGGGAGCAAGAGAATCCACAGGCTGTAATGATGTTTGGATCATGCCCAGTAATACTTGGTAGCCCTCTTGGAGGTTATCACACAGAAAGTATTATTTAAACCTAACTACCTTATTATTTTCCCAGCAGCACATCCAACAATAATTCTTGAAGTGGTGAAGCCAAGCCATAGTCTTTGTCAGATTAACCTTCCTAGAGGCCTTCTAAAATCAACTGTAAATGTTAGCTCTGAAGGAGCAGGCAGATAAAAACTGGTTTCTATCCCCCCTACTAACTTTCATTTCAAAATTCAAAACCAATCCACAGTCCCTTTACAAATCAGATCTGAAAAATGCTGCTTGATTATTTTTTAAAGAGCTAGAACTAGGTCACCAAAAATAGAGTCTCTAATGGGCTAAATGTGGAAAATGACTGCTCAAAATTAACAAGTTCCTGGGCTCCAGGACTACACAAAAGCTTTTTGAGTAGATTGCTTGCAACCACACAAGCTGTATCCTCTGCCACACATGGCAAAAACCCAGCCTGCCAGATGCTAAGTGAACATTTGTGCAAAGCGCAGTTTTCAAAAAACTATAAAAGAATTTTTATTCGTAGAAAATAACTCTCCAGCTTCTTTCTGCCCCATTCAGAAGCGCTGTACGAGCGCCAGTGCTGAGGCCAGCAGGGCAGGATAGAGTAGGCTTGCAGCTCCCACTGCAGTTCTCAGGCTGCTCCCAAATGCGTGATGAGGACAGCACCCAGCCCCTGGCATGGGTGATCCTTGAGAAAGTTTCCTTAAGAATACAACTTTTTAGGCTGCAAGTGCTCAGCAGGGACAATTTGCAGGGCAGCCCTGAACAGAAGCCCCCATTAAATGGTTAGCAAGTCCTACAAGCCAGCCTGCTGAACCAGCACTATGCTAGAAGAAGAGAGACTGCAGGGCAATACCTCTTATTTTCAAGGCTCGAGTGCCTACCTTTGGTACAACACAATAGCCAGCACATCACCTTGACCTGTTGCAGCACTGCCTTTGTCTCCATCCTTCAACCCAGTACTGCTTTCAAGGGGGATAAAGCAAGAGGACACATCCTGCTCTAGAGACAGTCTCTGGCCTCCAGTTGCTAGCACCCCTGTGAGGGTGCATAGCATCCGCAGTTTTCCTGCATGCCTCTATCCAGCTTGGTGGCTCCCAAGGCTGGGCTTGCTTGCTCAAGAGCACACGCAGGGCTGATTTGGTTTGTGCTGCCTCTTGGTTTCACTGTACATGCCTACTGGACTGCATCCGTCTCAGAAACGTCACTTTCCTGCAGACAGACTGACCTTTAAAAAAAACAAATCTTTAAAAAATATATATAAAAATCTCTGATTAAAGCCCAGCCATATGTTTCAGAGAACTCCATCTCTTCGGATTTTCCACCTACACAGTGAACACCTTACTGCACTTGTCCTCTTGCATTACGCTCCGTGACATGATGGAACAAGACATCGATAACAGCATGATGTGAAGTGTAAAACAAAATGAGAAAGCTCTAAACATACCTTTCTTTCTAAAGGCTTCTATATGTAGAAAGAAGTGATCTCAGGGTACTAAAACACCGGGCAGTTTCCCACCTCTGGGGAGGTGGCACGAAAACAAGGTGGGCAAATAAGCAAGTAGAATTTGGTGCCCTTTGCTCTTGATGCAGGACTGGAACAAAGTGGCAGACATGGCAATAACCAAGGGTGAGGCCAAACAGCCCTGTCTGTGAGCAACCTGGCAGCTGCTGCCAGGAGGACAGGGAGGGAAGAAGTGTACATATTTACCTTCTTCCTGCTGCTGGTATCTACATGCAACAGGCTGAGTGCGAGGAAGACTGCAGTACTGCAGCCATGGTTAGTATAGGCTCTTCCACCTGGCAGTGGAAAAGGGATGGGAGGGCGGCTAAGACTTGCCTTGCTCTGCTCATAGCAGCTACAGAATGAGAAAAGGAATGGATAAATAGAATAGTTTTGCTATTGTTTTGAGTGCCCACACCGTGAACTGATGCCTGTTAGCTCACAATGCAATTTTATCTTTAACGAGGTCAAAAGAAATATTGTGTTATTAAAATTACACGGAGATACTCAGATACATTTTCTCCTATGCCTTCCATACCACCAGCTGCCTCTTGCTGCACAGGGTGTAGGAGTCTGGCCCCTGCAGCCAACACTGCTGTGGCTTTCTGTGTGGGCAGCACACTATAGAGCTCTGTAGAAATTCATAAAGGGTCAGCATGATATGTTTCCACCAAAAATGTCCGTAGGATTAGCATAGTTTAGACTGTAGGCATTGGTGTCACTTCAGCATACTTGTACGTGTAAGCGAATGCTGTTCAGCTGGCATTCATTTTCTGTACACGGCAGTGGGAGGTTTTACAGGGGTAGATCAGTTTTATGGGACCAGAGCCCAAAGTCTGCTCAAATCACCCACTGAACTCAGAGAAAGGACCGCCTGCATTACAAGTGCTGTCATTTCAAGATTTTTGCTCAAAGATCCCTCTGTCTTTATATGAAGCTGATAGGTTTTAACACAGACTGTGATATCCTTGTTACTACCTATAGAACTTTCTAAGCTTTATAAGCAATGAGGTGAATGGAGAAGAATGGGTGAGGATTCAAGCTCTCATTCATTAGGGAATGGTGGGAGAAAATAAACACCAAATTGCCCCAGCTTCAGCTTTTTCCCATCTCCTCTTCCACCTTCCAACAGCATTTGCCTTCTCTTTGCTAAAGGCCCCTTAACATTTTCCATGGAATGGCTTGGCAGCTGAAAACCTCAGTGCATAGTCTTGTGGCATGAGGAGAGAAGCCCTAGATCCTCATTCAAGCTTCAGCAAAAATTCACGACTTATACTTTTACACTGCTAGTTATACAAACCAATGCCAGACTGCAAGAGGCAGGGCTGGGCCTTCTGGCTGAGAGTGATGGCACAGACAGTATGGGGGCAGCAATCACCAAATGCCTTCCAGCCACTTCATCAGTCAGGGCTGATCCAACAAGTTATTTCTATCACCCAAGACCTGAAAAATGCAACCTTTCACAATACGGCAACACCACTGAGTGCTCTTGTGACTGCCTCCTATACAGCTGTACAGTGAAAATACACTTTCCAACCCTCAAAAAAGAGACATGAGGAGAGCAGCAGTGCTTTCATTAGCTGTTTTACTTGCAGGAACACTCATCAATAGCTGCACAAGCAGTTCCGAACTTGGGGAAAGCATGCTCTCTCCATAAAATGAGTAACTAAATTAGCTTTTCCATCAGCGCCTCTTGTTTTCTGCTTTACAAAGAGTAGTTGTTCTTTACTCAAACTGCTTTGTGCATTAGTCAGTGAAGTCCCAAGCATTAAATTCTGCTCAGGAGTCAGAAAAATGCAGCCCAGATAACTTTTCTTTTACAGCCTTTTCTGCCTCAACAGAAGTGCTCTTTCCTGCGGCTCCATCAGGAGCACGCATTACAGCATGCTCACATTTCCCTGCAAAAACAACCCGCATGCTGGAAGGTTCACATCCATTCCTCATAGCTGCCGTCATTAACCTCGAGCAAATCGTTAGATAACGAAATACCAGCATCCCAAACACCTGCATGTTTCTGACACCTGATAGACAACCACGTCCTTTTCTAGACAGCAGTGCAACATCTTCCTTTCTCATGCAAACTTCCACCCACTCACATACCGCACATAATGACTCAAAAGCAAAAGCATCGGATTAATTGCGCCTCTGATGTTCTCCAGTTTTTGTTCTTGCCATTATCCAATTCTGAAAGACTGGCATCCCTAAATTCACCAAAAGCCTCTGTCAGCAGATGGCTGCCATCTGTCAGATGGGAGATGGGAGGAACACCACGGTGCCAACAGAGATATTCCAGCCTGGGATCCAGCCCCATGTGTTTGCACAGTCATCTCAAACTGATCACTATTGCATGTATTTTCATCAAACTTTTGTTGTGCTGATTCTTATCCGTTTTCTTTTCTTAGCGATCCGATTACTCCAAGACTAGGACCAAAAGTGGAAGAACTACATTTGTTTGGCAGAATATAAAGTCAGCCATGTGTTTTTGTTTAAAGGGATGATAAATATGCAAGATCAGGACACTTTCCAGTGTGCCTATAAACAGAATAACCTGAACACTGAGAAACAATGACTCTTTTTAAATGAAGATGAAAATTATCTCCAAAATAAACAGGTAGATACAAGAAATATATAGATAATGCTGTCCTTTTCACTTCAGTGATGAACACCAAAAGCTTTCTTCTCTTTTGCAAAGGAGCTTCCCGCTTTCACTGCTTTCCTATAGACTCTAATTTGTTAATAAAATTAACAGCTAATTCAATCTCAGTGGTGCTGAACCCTTTGGGGCTTCTGTTCTTATTAGAGACTAATTTTGGAGTCTCACCCATAATTTTGTTGTATCTACAGTTTATCTGATTTTATCAACTACTCTAAAGCAACTTGCAGGACAATACTAATTGATTTTGTGATAGAACAATTAACAGCAATTAATTCATCTTTGATTAGCATATGTAATTTTTTCTCCAGCTGCCATTTTCTGCCTCTAAGAAGCCATACCATTAGGGCAGGAGAGGTAAAACAGCAAAGTTTCTTTACCAGATGTCCACAGAGGGAGCAAATCTTTTCCACTCATCCAAGTGCCTTTTGTGAAGTCTCTTTGGTATTCTGATCACTCCTCCATCATCCACAAATATTATCTGTGTTTCTATCCAGTACTCATCAGGGAAGTTTCCTAACAACTCTCTACAAGAAACTGAGAGGTTTTCAGTAGATGCATTCATCAGGAGCTACTAAGACACTGTTTTTTAATTACCCACTCTTCAACTATAATTATTGACCTATTCAGAAAATCATGCATGCATGATAGAATGAAGGTAATTTTTCCCTAATTTCCAGCATCTAGCTCTCTCCCAGCCCTTTGCTACACAATATCCCCTGTAAGTCTCAGATGAAGCAAGCTCCCCTATTAAGGGATTCTTCTAAAGAGAGATCATAAAGTGCAAACTCATGTCAGGTGCCCAACATTAAAATGGGCCCCAATGTCTTATTGCAGAGAGAACTCCCTAGTTCCTCCTCAAATATCATGCGACTTGTAATCGAACTTGAGCTACCGTGCTGCCTAAGAGAATGCTGCCAAAGAGACTGTGCTGAGCTGCGGAGCTGAAGGATGAGCTTGTGGTCCCCTTCCTGACACCACCCAAATCTGACCCCTACACTCACCTTTGACCTGGTGGTGTATGATGAAGCAAGAGGCCTAAAAGCAAAGAAAATTAAGTGACAAATGTAGGCATACAGGCCAAATAATTCTCTACCCCTCACCTTCCCCCTCCAAATTAAAACAGAAGGTACCAGGTTATTTTCAGGTTCTGGAAAACTTCGACCCCATCCCTCACGCAGAACATCGCCAGCACATTACTCCACAATTATGCAGCACCTCAATGCTGTAAAATATTAAGTAGGATTAAGCGTAGTCAGTAAATAACGTGCTATCGTCAGAATAACTATCTTGGTGGACTTCATCAGCAAACTCCGCTTAATGAATAGGAACATGAAGCCCCAGGTGCTCAGTAACCATTTTAGATTGGCAAAATGCAGAATTCTGGTCATGCTGATGTTCCAGCTGTGACCAAAGATGGGGACTACCAGCACAACATCAAAGACAGGATCAACACAAACCAAATTAGATCTAGGTGTATCTCGCTTCCTTGATGTAACCCAACCAAGGGGTCAAGATCCCCCAGCTCCTGCCTGAGGTGCCACCAGACAAAGGTATCGACCACCCCACCTGTATCAAGCAACGGAGACACAAGCTGGTGAGGGCAACCATGCCTCTTGGTAGTCAGAAGGTTAAATTGGGATTTTGTAACTGAGGCATTTTACATAAAAGACTGGAAGGGTGCGAGAAAGTGGCTACATTTGAAAGATAGGAAACTGTTCCATGTTCTAATGGCTGTAGCATGGCATTTGTGGTTCTCCTGTCTGCTGCACTGATTGCCATAAGTGAATGCCTGGTGTTTTAGAAAGGGCTCATTAAAAACAACTTATGAAGACACGCATGGCCCAAGGGGAGTGCCTATACTCTCTTTTTATAACCTTCATTATGGCTGGAAATCTGGACAGTTTACGCCTTTTGCTTCTCTCTGTGATGATAGATGACCACACATTTTATTTCATCAACTTTTAAAATAAAAAGTAATTGATCAGTGAACACTGTTACAAAGTTGGCAAGTTACATGCTTTGTTTTTAAGGCTTTGTATCTCTAGAATGGAAGAAACGTACAAATATACTGACATCCAGATAGATCTCTCTTCTACAGAAAACAATCATTTTCCTTTTAACTGTTCTCCCACTTTTCCAATGAATTTTGATTGCATAGTTTTGTACAAACTAAGAATTTGTTTTCAAATGTCTTCATTTCCAATGCAGACATATCTCTAACTGTTGCCTGAACCTAGAGTCAACTTTCTTTGCCTAATACTGTGAACTTCTGACAAGCTGAATTATAATTGCTCTGGAAATTGTTTTTCATACCAACTCTGTTCTTTCCACATAACTTATAAATTCCCTATTCAATTGCTTTTCTCAAAATACTCTTGTATTTGTGTCCAGTTCCCTTGTACATTAAGATATTTGAAAAAGTTGTCTCCTCTTGAAAATCACTTGTCTTCAGAATAGCTGTCTTGGAGAACTTCTTAAGTGATCCCAGATTCAGTGCAAAGGAATTCATAGCCCAAAGGACTCGTTTGCAATTTTCATAGAACCATTAAGGCTAGAAAAGACCTCTATGATCATCTAGTCCAACCATGCCCACTGACCACATCCCTCAGTGCCTCATCTCCATGGTTCTGGAACACCTCCATGGACGGTGACCCTACCACCTCCCTGGGCAGCCTGTGCTGGTGCCTCACCACTCTTTCTGAGAAGAAACATTTCCTTATAGCCAACCTGAACAAAACGCAGAACTCTGGACACTTTTGAGTTAAGCAGTCATGAAAGTAGGCAGTCATACAGAACTGGAACTTGGTTGAACTCAGACTGAAATATTTCTGAAGAGTTGGACTGGAGTACCCTGGTTCAACTCTGTTCATCCTTAACTTGCCGCTGTGTTGCTTCATGGCACTTAGGATTTATAGCTTTGCTGATTTTTATGCTGAACTTGCTGTTCAGACAACATCATGGTGCAGCTCATACCATCACACCTCGCAACACAATTCATTTTGTCGCTGTCAATACGCTGCTGCACGGGCTTTTCATTCTGCTGAATTTCTGGATATTTTAACTTGTCATCCCAAATCAGGATTACCATAAATGTTGAAAGAGCAGAGTTTTCCCATAAGGCAGGAATGCCAGTGCTGCATTTAGCCTCCCAGTTAACATTGCCACTGTTAGTGGAGAAGTTTGCTGCTGCTGCTCAATATCTCATTATATCAAAGTCGTTTGGCAGTGCATACTTTAAAAAAAATAAAAGTCCCTCCTTCCAAGATTGAATGACCAAAGAATTGAAAGAAAAAAGCCATTTGGTCTCTCTGACCCTGCAGCTAGCAAAAATCAACACCAAGGTGATGGAAGGAGGAATGAGTTTTGACAAGATGAGAAAGTACCTCTACCTTAGTTATAAAAGAAAATCTATGAAATGCTCAAGGAGATAAATAAAATCTGCTTCACGCAAGAATTATCAAGGCCTTATTATGTCAGAAAAAAGAATAATTCTCTTCTCCCTTCCTCCCTTCCTCCACTGTGGCTGCCTAAAATACAGAAGCACAAGGGAATGATGAACTGATCTGAAGCAGAGCTTTAGGCCAGCACAACAAACGGAAGTACTCTAACTGCAGACTGCCCCAAAATAAATCCTTCCTTTTTTTTAAGTTTCTCAGACTTACCTTTAATGAGATTACAGGAAACAAATGTGTTTTAGATTTGGTCCATCAAGTAGAAATGCCACAAAAAAAGGCATCATGACAGAAGGAGGATCCGGGGAACTACAGGCCTGTCAGCCGGACCTCGGAGCCAGGGAAGGTTATGGAGCAGATTGTCCTGAGGGAGATCACGTGGCATTTGCAGGACAACCGGGGGATCAGGCCCAGCCAGCATGAGGTTCCGAAGGGCAGGTCCTGCTTGACCAACCTGATCTCCTTCTATGATCGAGTGACCCGTCTGGTGGATGAGGGAAAGGCTGTTGATGTGGTCTACCTAGACTTCAGCAA
>NC_034413.1:37909632-37919429 GCF_002078875.1 Numida meleagris | reverse complement strand
ACTGTCTCCCACAGTATTCTCCTGGAGAAACTGGCAGCCCGTGGCTTGGACAGGTACACCCTTTGCTGGGTAAGGAGCTGGCTGGAGGGCCGGGCACAGAGAGTGGTGGTGAATGGAGTTAAATCCAGCTGGCGACCGGTCACGAGTGGTGTTCCCCAGGCGTCTATGCTGGGGCCTGTCCTCTTCAATATCTTTATTGATGACCTGGATGACGGCATTGAGAGCACCCTCAGGAAGTTTGCAGACGACACCAAGCTGGCAGGAAGTGTCGATCTGCCTGGGGGTAGAGAGGCCCTACAGAGAGATCTGGACAGGCTGGATCTCTGGGCTGAAGCCAACGGGATGAGGTTCAACAAGACCAAGTGCCGGGTCCTGCACTTCGGCCACAGCAACCCCAGGCAACGCTACAGGCTTGGGGCAGAGTGGCTGGAAGGTTGTGTGGAGGAAACGGACCTGGGGGTATTAGTCAATGCTCGGCTGAGCAGGAGTCAGCAGTGTGCCCAGGTGGCCAAGAAGGCCAATGGCATCCTGGCCTGTATCAGAAATAGTGTTGCCAGTAGGAGTAGGGAAGTCATTGTCCCTCTGTACTCAGCCCTGGTGAGGCCCCACCTCGAGTACTGTGTCCAGTTTTGGGCCCCTCACTGCAAGAAAGACATTGAGGCCCCAGAGCGTGTTCAGAGGAGGGCGACGAAGCTGGTGAGGGGTCTGGAGCACAGGCCTTATGAGGAGCGGCTGAGGGAGCTGGGATTGTTCAGTCTGGACAAGAGGAGGCTCGGGGGGGACCTTATCACTCTCTGTAACTACCTGAAGGGAGGTTGTAGTGAGCTGGGGGTCAGCCTCTTCTCTCTTGTAACTAGTGACAGGACGAGGGGGAATGGCCTCAAGTTGCGCCAGGGGAGATTTAGGCTGGACATTAGGAAATACTACTTTTCTGAAAGAGTGGTCAGGCGCTGGGATGGGCTGCCTAGGGAGGTGGTTTGAGTCACCATCCCTGGAGGTGTTCAAGAAACATTTAGATATAGCGTTGAGAGACATGGTTTAATGGGGTTATTGGTGGTAGGTGGATGGTTGGACTATGTGATCTTGTAGGTCTTTTCCAACCTAGCTAATTCTATGATTCTATGATTCTAAGTTCTACCTTCCCCCCTTCACACAATTTCCCAACCAAAAGAAAATGTGTTAGTACTACATCTCTAATTACCATTGCCAGACCTCACTCAGCAATACTTCTTCAAGAAGAGTCTCATGAAGTCATCAGGGAACCCTGAATAGGTTCCATGCAGCTGTTACTGTGCCTGTACCAGAGCTGCCAGAGGAATACCACATCTTGAAGGAGTCTATGAGGAAGATCAAGTTTTGCACAAGATTGAAATAGATTAAACCTTCACTTACTGAGCCAAGTTTAAATAGCACTTCAATAATACTCAAAAAGCTATTTGCATGCTTCATAGCTACATGAGTTTTAGCACACACGAATCTCCATTTGATGATTCGCACAATAAAGACGTTATTTGCCCTCAACAATTAATGAAAATTATTTTTAAAAAATGGTTTCAGTCCTCCAGGGAGAGAACAGAAATTATAAAGGAGGGCATATATGTAGACAGCAATACAGACTGGTGTGATTGAATACCTCTTACTGGAAAAAAAAAACACCAACAGTGGGATATCCCTCAGAACAGCTTGCTGCTGACTGACAGTATGGGAAATGTTTTTCCAAAGTACAGTATATAGAAATTTCTTACAAATACCAGAAGTGCATGAAGAATATGAAATCGGCCATCAGCAATTTGCTAACCACATCAGGAGCTGAAATCTCAGACCACTCAGGAATGATCTTCTGAAATAAGCAAGTGCTTAAATTCATTTTATTTAGCACTGTGAAGCACATACTCTAGTTCCAGAAGCCAAAGAAATCCACCCATCTGCTTGGGGTTAAATAGATGTCAAAAAGCTTTGCAGAACATTTGCACTGAGTCCAGGTAGGAATGAAAGAGCATATCTACAAGATGGACTCCAGGTTGTTCCAGCAATGGGAAACAGCAAAACAGTTACAAATATATGCAAAATATGTAGTAACACGAGAAAATAGTGTTAAAGAGCCAAACGTGTTGGTTGTGTTCATGGTGATCTACATGATGATCTACCATATCTCTCTCTTTAAAATGACACATAATTCACACAGAAGCCTTAGCTTCATCTGATGCAACTCTTAGAAGCCCAGAAGACTTTTCAATTCTAATTGATGAAACCCTGCAGAAGCACAGAAGCTCAGGACCTGGCATCTCTGTAAGCCCTGTGCATTACATGTGCTGTTTGCTCAGTAGTGAGGGGTGGTGATGAGCTGTGCTGGCCTGCTGACATGCGGCAACAGAAAAGTTCGTTGTACCTTGGAAAGAACTGCAAGTCAGGAAAACTGTTCCTCAGATCCACCTTTTGCATTTCTTGATACGTCTGCTGAAGTCCTGGGTAAAATCTAGTGCCTCAGAAAGTGGGATTTCCTATGGTCTCCCAGCCCAGAGCAGGGATCTCACGCAGCATTTCAGGAAGCCTTGCAAAGGTCAGTAATATGCTGCAGGAGGGCTACAGCATCAAGGTTTCTTGCTCTAGAGAATACATTCTCTATAAAAATCAGCATGTGAATGACCAAATACTGTAGCTTGCCAGAAGTAAAATGTTCATTGTGAATAATATTAACAATGCCTGTTAGGGGTCCACATTGTCTCTTCCCAGAATCTCAGAGATGTGGCCCATCTCTGAACAAGAAACATAAACTATGTAAGATAGCAGACACCAACATTAAGGCCACAGCTCTTGATAAATGCCTCACATTGTCTCAAAACTATCATTTCCTTCAGGCAACGCAAGGGTCAGCAATGCAGACTGGGGAGATGCTCGCTGCCCACAGGTTCTTTGAAATATTTCAAGGCACTACATTTGCTCAGTGAATTTCCTTTACGTTTTAATCTAGGGAAAAAGAAAGCTGTCTTAAATGTTTTTATATTAAGCATACAAAGACTGTTTATCTGTGCTATTATAGCACAGCTTTAAAGTCTTTGCATTCTTTTTTTTCATAGCTAAAAAAAAAAGAACCACTGACAGCAACTGGATTTATAAGGCTGGCATGGGTTCAAAGCCAAAGTTGATCAGAAAAGAGCTTTGAACACAAGACGGTATAACTAAGCCAGTCCTGCAAAGCTTTTGATAGATGTGGTCTTCCCTCAAGCCATGAAATCCTACTGGAGAAACTTCAGCTTGTCATGCCCTTTTAGCAAGCATCCAGAGGCTCCTCAAGCCCAAATCTCTATGGAGTGGTTTGAGAGCATCATCCATACTCAGTGTTATCTCATGCTCCGAGACTCAAGTTGAGCTGCCTGAACGTTATCTCTGTGCCACAAAGAGGCACATGGACGTGAAGGCCAGACAAGAAGGCAAGCGGCTCCCCCAGGATGTACCTATGAGACATGCTTCACCAAACAATGGGACTCACTTCAGTGTCACGTTCCTTCCAAGTGCCCAAATTTAGCTCCAGCCAATGAATAACCAAAGAGTCAGAGCTGGGTTTGTTTGTATTGATTTAGCATCACATGTAACAAGTCCTGACCCAGATGCAATGCAATCAGCCAAACCAGGGCTGACACCACACCATACATCTTTTTCTTGGCCTTGCCTTGAAGTCCAAAGGCGCTTTCTTTTGGGAAAGAGCAAATTTCATTTTGATCATGAATGTCTTTGCATGATTCACTGCCACCTCTCTCCCTGGATTCTTCATTAGTTTGCAAAACGAATGAAGGTAATTGCATTTAACTCCATTCCTAGCCTTGTTAACTTATTACAAGAGTATAAAAATGAACATTGACAATCAGAGCTACATCCTCAGATCATTCAAAGTCACACACTTTCTCTGGTCTCTTGTTGCAAGTTTTCCTTACTAGCGAAACAAGGACAAAAAGATTCTCTCCCCATTTCCCTCTAAAGGGAATGAGAAGACTGTAGCTGCACACATGCTCACCAACACCGTAAGGACCTTGCTATATCACTCCAGTTTCCAGTGTACAGAGGTAAAGGCAAATAATCTCACATTTTAAAAGCCCTCAGAAAAGTTTGGCTTGAGCTCAAATCAGGAAGGACTGGCCTTCCCTTGCCTACCATTTGTCCAAGCTCAGTGTGGACATAGCATGGCTAAAACACATCCCGCAGGCCTCTCGGATGGGCTTGCTATTTGCCCTGCACAGAGCACAAATACAAAAGTCACCATGGGTACCTCCCATCAGCAAACAGCTTCAACAAAGTCTAACAGAGCACATGGAAATGCAGCACAACTGGGGGAGTTTCAATCCAAACACAAACCCACCTGCCCAGGCAAAGGGAAATGAAGTCAGTGACAGATAAATCTTTCCTAAAATACTGTCTGATCAGCCAAGTGTACTGCAAAGTGATCTAACATGTCACCAGAGCCAAGCAGGCAGAGGCCAGTGGGGCTGAGGCAGTATAGAAGGAGAGCAAAATGGCCTCTTAAAGTGCTCTCCCAGCAAAGCACTTGCCTGCCCTTCCCGTGTGTGACTATGTGCAGGAGGCATGGCCAGCTCTCATTTTCTCTTGCCTCCTCTCACAGGGATGCACAAGACCTAATGTACAAAGAAAGTATATACAAAAGAGAGAGACTAAAAAGAAACCAAAGCCATAGGTTAAGAACAGAGTTTTTGCAATGTTAGCGTCAATTGCAATAACAGTTTTGAGAAGGGCAATTCTAACGATGCAAAGTAATTAGAGGATGGATTAAAATAGCATTAGGCAGATAAGCATTAGAAAAAAATGAGAAAAGCTCCCCCCAAAATGGTACATCTTGAAGGCCATCCAGGCTATCTAGCACAACTATGAGCCAGGACACTTTAAAAGGAAAATAAAAATGACTACAGGAAGGGGTATTTTTTTTTATTTTTTGCCTTTCCTATTTTTTTCAGTTGTTTTCTCTTTAAGAAGGGGTAGACCTTAAACAAACTGATCTCACCGAGATCCATTCCCTGATCACTGCAACACGAGGTCTAATCTGCCTCACAATTCACTAATGCATAGATCTCTTTGTGCCTACAGGAACAGAGATTTCAAAGAAAGACTCTTTGGAGACTCCCTCACCGTCCATATCTCCAGCAGACATGTTTCTAACCTACTCCTAAACCCCTTAACAGAGTTTTCTATGGAGCTGATACAGAGATAACTAAACTGTCACCATCTATAAAGAAACCTTTTTTGTATCACGAAGGCTTGCTTTGAAAAGACGCGGAAGAAAGTGAGTGTAAATGCACTTTCTTTGGAGTAATTTCCTGAAAAAGCAACCAAAACCAAACCCAGTCATTTGTTCTATATTCAAGGTGCAACACCTCTTGGCAAATGCCAGGGATTGACAGGTCTAAAAAAAGTACTAGCAATACGGGGCCACAGAAAAACACAAATGCTGTCAGAAACATATCTGGCCAAGAAATGCCACCAGTTTTCAGAAAGAACTCACAAAACTGCCCATCTCAAAGACCTTCATAGAGAAGTGAAGTGCCTATTTTCCAAAAGAAAACAAAATCTGGATGAAAAGAGGTTTTGATAAGAAGCCTTATATTGTTCAAAATAAACGTTTCATTTAAAACACCTGAAGGAAAAAAAATCAATCAAGCGGCCTGCCTCTGTTTTACCCTTTCAGACAGTGAGCCCTCGATCAGCTTCAGGTACATGGGGTGCTGGTGCTGGGGACACCGAGCCCCGTGCCAGCTAACGGCACGGGAGAAGTCCGAAAGCCTTTCCTTACCCTTTTAGCTGAGAACTACAGAAAGCATTTTGTATTAAATAGGAAAGTCTGGGTGGGTAAGTGCTGCCTGCACAACTACACCCTGTAGTACCTTTCTCCTCTGCCCAGCCACAAGAATGCATCCTCAACAGATGTGAGCCATGACCCTGAAAAAGGGACATTTTAAAAAGCCACAGAAGTCCCACCGGTCTGCAGGGAGATGGTGACCATTGGCGGATGGCCACTCGCAGCACCGATGTCACTCCCAGCCTTTGCAGAACAAAGCTGGGCAGGAGAAGTACCAGGAGTTATCCACACGAGCCACGTTTCAGGTAAACAGTAATCCAACCTACCATTTGCTTGCAACTACTGCAGCACAGCTCAGGCGGCATTTCTGTGGACTACTTTCCCTAAACATTTGCTGGGGCATGCAGGCATCTGCTTAGCTATCAGCCTGTAGCTGAAACTAAGTGGGTTTCAGCTGGCTTCATCACAGTCAGAGGCAAAGCAAAGGAAAGGTTCGACGGAAATCAGAGGAGAAACTTCCCCAGACGGCTGCATTTTCCATGGTGAAAGCGGCCAAGAATATGGCCACCCACAGCATCAGCCCTCCCAGTACTCACAGAATGCGAGCACATCCCTCACTCTGTTATTCCAGCACCTCTAATTATTTATTGGAGTGGTTGCACTGGGCTTTAGCTGCAGCAGGGCTCATGCTTTCCCACAGTGGGGAATGCTCACAATTAGGATTCTTCCAGATTGTGAAAATAACCACAACTCTCCCGCACATCCGATAAACCACAGCTCCAAAGAACCAGCTCTGGTGTCTGTGAGCTACTGCTCTTAGAGTGGGAATGAGTTCAGCCTGCTGCACTCTAACATCGGCTGTTCCACATGAATGATGGCTAAGCCTCCAAGAGGTTCAAAGTTGAGAGAAATCCCTGTGCTTCAGATGCTTACCTGAATTACCCTGGCCTCTGTTATCTGCAGCAGAAGCTTTGCACGAGCAATCTTAGATATATCTTCTGCTCCTCCTGACACTTTTTACTATACCTGGTATTTTTGGACAGGTGCAGGCAGAAAAAGCACCCCGCTCCAGCCTGTTGTTGCATCCTCTATTTCTCCTGGATGCTGTTTATAACCTGCACTGCAGCAGCGGCTGGGAGAACATCAACACAAAAAGAAAGCCCCTCCCTTGGACTACCAACTTGGAGATGAGAGCAAACCAGGAGACACAGCAGTCTCCCAAGAGAAGCAGAAGCAAAGCTCAGTGATGAACCTGAAAAGCACTGTCGGCAGGGGAGAAAGTACGCCTGCAACCCACACGTAGGGGGAATTTCCCTGGGAAAGATTTCCCTCAGTGGGAGACAGCAGCAGGAGAACCTCTGGATGGAAGGGCTGCTAGGCTGCAGTGCAGAATCCCATGGAAAACAAGGGGAGGACTGAGGTTAATTAAATGCCTCCCAGCCTTCAGAATGGCTGCAGTTCCTCATTCAGGCACACTTTGGGACAGAGCAGATCACATCTCTCCTGCTCATGAGCTGGTGTTCAGCCTTACGTAGTGTTCCTGTGAGTTAATCTTCCTAAAGCATTCAGTTGTGCAGCAGCACAGGCACCTTCTCACACAGCATGTTGTTCTAACGGATCAAAACCCTGTTGTTTTGGAAATCTCATTAAACATGCATTCAGCTGTCAGGCGTAAGCGTACATCACAAAAAGGAGACTGATGTGAGAGTGAAAGCCCAGCGCCCTGCCCTGCTGCCCCAGCACTCTCTGGAGCAGGTGATCCGCTGCAGCTCATTCGCTGCAACACTGAAACGCAAGGACGGCACGGGTCAAAGGCACAATGTCAGGTCACATTTGTCAGGCTTAACTCAGGATTTAATTGCATTTAGAGGTTTAAGGAGAACTATTGCAACTGCCTTGAATGTAATCCCTGCCTTTGGGAGGGCATATACATGTCCTGCACCTGGGTGTGCCTGCTACTCCTCTCTGCACATCTGGGGCCCTTCTGTCAGCATCCACCCCTTTGACTCCATGGACCATCCAGACGGAAGCATCCAGAGCAGAACTCTACCTTCCAGAAGAAGAGTTTAATGTACCCATACTCAGGTGAGGCTTTTTGGACTACATCATCATGTAAACACCATAGGAATAGTTACAGACCCACGGTACTATTCTATGCTTTTTTTTTTTTTTTTTTTTTTTTCAAATTTAAAAATCCAACTTCTCCCACCAAAGAGAACATTTTCCATTTTCATAATAAAATTTAGAAGAAAAAAAATAAACCACAGCAAATGAGCCTTCTTCAGCTGTTTGGACTAACTAGTTCAGCAAATTTCTTCCCTCAGTCTTCAAAATAGCCTTTGAATTAAACACTTGTTGCAGCGTGAGGAAGTTTGGTTTGTTTTCTGCCATCAGATGTGAGATCAAGAAGAGATGAGAAGCATTAGGATGAAAGGCAGAAATGCTGGATGAAAGACTGAAATCCAAAAAAGATTCAAAACAACTGCACAAAGGTGCTGGGAAGAAAACATGAATAACTCCACAGTACTGGGCTCAGTACCACCATATGGGCTCTCCATGCCCATTTTCATACTTGAAGATAAGTCACACTGATGCTTTATAAAGACCTCAACACTTTGGGTGCTTGGGGATTTGCACACATGGGTTGGTTGGCCTAAACAACTTCACCCAGGTGGCACCGAGGATGCAGCAGATGTGATCACAAAAAGCTTGCTTCCACCCACAATGAAACATGCCCTGGCTGAGCTTATAAAGGGGGCTTGGTGTAAATGTCTCTGAATGCTCAGTATTCTCTTGGTGTAGAGTACGGTCTGCTGTGGGGGTTTGTTTTAAAGTTCATTTTTCAATTTACAAGCCCCCTACCAGCTTTTCATCAGGAACACATCGGGGCACCCTCAGTTAATCAGAAAGAAATGGGTTCAGCATAGGAATAGCTCTGATAACCTGTGGGAAGTAGCCTAAAGTCCGTAATAACCAGGAAAAACAAACTCAAATCAAGGTAAATAGACAAAAGTCATAAAAGAAAAGATCCGGTTTAGAAATAATCACTTCTTATTGCAGAGAAACAATTTCACACCAAAGAAAGTGAGAAGAAAGAGAGAAGGCAAAAAAAAAAGCCACCAAAAGCGCAGCCTCCAGACTTGACTCAATTCAGTTGTGAGGTTCAGCACCTTCCCTGCTGACAAAGACTGAAGCCCTTTCTCTCTACAGGATAAAACACACCAAAACTGCTTGCTGCAGTGCACAGCTTGTCAAGACAAGACTAGTTGCAACTGGTGCTCACAGCACTGGGCAAGGGTATGCCACGTAACGCTTGGGGAGAAGCATTAGGGGGATGAAACACCTTTCAAGGTAGTTTTTTCCGCTCCTTCTTTGCAGCTGTTCTTGAGTAACCCTCCCAAAAACACACTGGACACCCAGTAAGACACCCAAACACTGGCATTTTTTTATGTCTACTTTCAGCTGTGTGATTTGTATAGTAACACTGATCAAACCAATGGAGGTGCATGAGGTGCTTTTACAAATTGCTCTTAGGGGTGTTTAAAAAGCTCTCTTGCAAAACCCCACTGGCAAAGGGAACAACATGCCTGAGAGCACACTAATTCACTTTTGCCTAAAGAAGTTAAACAAAATCACAGCACCCAAATACTCTAACTTAGAAGCAAACAAACATTATAGAATTAACAAAGAGGTGCCAATCTAATTAAAATCAATCCAGCAATACCTCTAAGCACCGGGGGAGCCTGATTAGTAGCTGTTTATAGTAGCTGCTTAAGCAAATAGTGGAGGAGTAATAATTCTGATCTTGTCACTTGCCAGAAAGATTTTTCGCACCTTTAAAACATGCCTTCAGCTCCAATTTATTTTAAGTTCACATTTTGCAACAATCCAGCATTTTCCATGGCGTAATTCACTGAATTACAGTGAATTACTGCCTGCACAGGAAATTCAGTTCCTAGGTATTAAGTGGCAGGATGGACGTCGCCACATCCCA